>NW_016197951.1:0-2765 GCF_001687245.7 Rhagoletis zephyria | reverse complement strand
TCTAATATGCATATTTGCATTTGAAAATTTGAGAAAAAAATCTTAAAAGAAAAAAATACCAATTTTTTCTTATAAAAAAAAATTATACAAAAAATTCCTAATACTACTGTAATACTACTAATACTACTAGATACTATCCAATGCCATATTTAAATAAAACAAACAGTAATTAGTGTTTCAAGCATTAATTCGTTCTTTTTCACCCACAGCCTTGTTAAAAATAAAGCAAAAGTATATGTAACAGAAGTCTAAGGCATATAAAAATATAAAAACTCCATGGTGTTTGATTTTTCACATAACAGGTTATATATGCAAATTAGAGATATTTTTCTGTTAATTTAAATAAAGTATTCAATTGTATTACGTATTAGTAATTTTTTGTTTAAAATATTTTTATGAGGAAATCATTGTATTTTTTGCATATCAGAAGAAAGGGGGTTTAATCGCCTTTAAAACGGTATCAATTGTTTAAAAATCGGTTGGTAATTTTATTGTTTAAAATATATTTTTTTTTTTCTTTTAAATGTGGTTGTTCTCAAATTTTTATATACAAGGTATACAACTATGCATATCAAAAGAAAGGGGGTTTAATCGTCTTTACAACGATACCAACTTTTTAAAAACTGGTTAGTAATTTTTTTGTTTAAATTTTTTTCATAAAAAAGTGTTTTTTCCTTTAAATATCTTTTTTCTCATATTACTTATATACGAATATATTATTTATATACGAAGTATACAAATATGCATATCAGAAGAAAGGGGAAATAATCGTCCTAACAACGGTACCAAATTTAAAAAAAAACTGTTAGTAACTTTTTTGTTTAAAATATTTTTTTTTATGAAAAAGTTATTTATTCATTTGGATGTATTTTTGCTAAAATTTTTATATGCGAATATACAAATATGTATATTGAAAGAAAGGGGGTTCAATCGCCTTTACAATGGTATAAATTTTTTAAAAAATCCGTTAAAAATTGTTTGCAATATAAGTAATTTAATTTTTCGAAGACCTGAACTTTGGCCCCTTATAGCACCTGTAATATAACTTTGCACAAAAAAAGGTATATACCATTTAAATAAGAGCAAATAGGGGACTACATCTATATTTTTAGGTTTTTAGTTATTTACATAATAATTATATTAACATAATTAAATATAATTTTTTACCAAAGATCCTATTTCGAACTTCGAAGGCCCATATCTCGATTTCTTAGGCCAACTTCGAAAAACGGAGAAATTACCGTTTTACCTATACTCAATCTCTTCAAAAAAATTAGTTTGGTCCAATACCCAGAAAAAAAGTTGATTTTGCCGTACAGTGTAAATAAAAAACAAACAAACAAACAATGTTAATTGATAACCACACAAAAGGCCAAAGACGATAAAATAAGGTTATATTGCAATTTTTTATTACACAATGTTATTGCTCTAGACAGGCGGTGTCCCGTTAACTGGGTGTAAGTGGTTGGTTTTCGTGATTTATGTGATTATATTGAAAATCTTAGTCGACCAAAAAGTCACTTAAAACTGTCGTTAGCCCCCGTACTAATATTTTGTTCTAGTGAGATACTGGTAATCGATGCAGCTATTAAATTTCTACACAACATAGAAGAGAAGGTAGCGGGAACATTTTATTTATTTATTCAAGTCAATGTAATATTACATCCTTAGAGACTAATTGCCTTATTCATAAAAAATAAAGTAGGTTTAAAGAGCTTTATAAATTGGCGTTTTCATTCATTTTTCAATTTATAAACCTTTTGTAAAGCTACTTTAATTTTTATGAATAAGGCTATAAGATTACAATTCAGATTGATTATAACAAAATAATAGCAGAAATAGGTAATATTCACATAGAATTTTCAATGACTATATTAAGGAAATCTCTATGCATGAAATATCTAAAAAATTATATTTTGTTATCAGTTTATTGAATTCTAAAAGCGACATAGTGATAGGCTCATTTAAAGCATAATTAGTTCGATGCAAATTTATTTAGTACTAGCGGGTTTCACCCCGCGCTTTTATACAAATATGAAAAATAATTTAATGAAGTTAGATTTTATATCTGTACCCATTTCTCGTTAGTTTTAAGCGAGTTAAGGTATTTAGGCCGTTTAAAACTATGAAATTATAAAACTCGTCTGCGCGCTAGGCATACTTAGGGCCGTTTTCTCATCTAACCTTTAGTTTACCGGCCACTTTATAGTCTCGATATACGAGTTTTCGTTTTCTCATCAGCGCATTAATTTCTCGAATCGATAAATTGTTGCTTACCCGTTGCAACCTTCAAAATTTGTACCCAACTTTAAATTTTGGTTTGGTTTTGGTTTATGAATCAGATATATTAGATATTTCAACCAAGGTTTTGGTTTTTGCTAACAGTTGCTCTTGCTCTATATTTGCTTATGTTGCATTGCCAACCTTTGGAATTTTATGACGAATGTAGTTAAGTTTCACTCTCGGAAATGTAGCGAAGTTTCACTCTACGGAATAACAAATTTATTTTTACAGGTAAGATAAGAAAACGAAAACACTTTAAAGTGAGGAACAATTTATCTGCCCTGTTAGTAAAGGCAACTTTACTGCTTACATTAGAAAACGGCCCTTAAGATATCAATCCCTCTAAGTTTACCTTAAAATGGTTCCAGGTATACGACGCGTGAACGTGTAACCTTCTTGGAGGTGCCACGGCGGGTTCTAATATTTCCAACTCAAATTTAGTAATCTGGCATTGATAAAATACCACTTCTCGTTACTGTAGC
>NW_016197950.1:0-2765 GCF_001687245.7 Rhagoletis zephyria | reverse complement strand
TTTTTTTTTTGCTTAAAAATTACTTTTTTTATTACATTTTATTTTATTTCACTTTAATATGAGAAATACTCTTAGCACCCTAATGTGTATTCGCTTTGAAAGCCAACTTCAAGTTCATTCATCTTTGCCAAATTGTGCACTATCCTGGGCATGCCTGCTTAAATACGTACATACATACATAGACGTATGTACATATGTATGTAACTTCGCATGGGAAAGGGAAAGGTAGAAATAAATTGTATTAATAGTTTTAGTTTCCTTTCGCTTGAGTTATATCTACATATGTTCATCAAATTTTCATTGAGTGATTCCCTGACTTGCGCTGTTACGTTTTCCGACTGCCGTTTTGATTCGACTCACAAAAAAGAGATTCTAATATTTAGGAGAAAGTCTAATAGGCGTGCAATTTTCGAGCGCCTTGCCCTCAACTCAAACCAGCTTGAGGCTGCTGTTGTTTACATTTCTCTCGTTGGCTGCTGCTAACCTTTGACAACTATATATGCATTTTCACCCTGCTACCATTCGCTCGGCAGCCTTAACAACACACTGCCCCCACACTACATTCCACCAGTCCAGTCGGCTGAGGCACACTAACCCACTGTGGTGAGCTGGCAGAAAAGCTGTTGCTCTGTTGTTGCTGGCGTCTGCTTTTATCACTGCCAACGTTGGCTACGCTGCTTGCCATTACTGCACAGGCACACACACACACCGAACTAAAGCAGATACATATGTATGTTTGTATGTACGTTCCTATCGCCTGTCAAACGATACACAATCGGCAGGCAGATACACAGGATTCGTTGCTGGTGCTGGTGCTTTCTGCTTTTGCAAAGCCTGTCTAGGATAAGTAACGGGAAAGCGCTCAGCAGTGTAGTTGGAATAAGTTTCTGAGTGAGCTTGAGTGAGTCGATGTATCGTTTTTTTTCTCTTGTACTTTTCGTGACTTTGCCAAACTTTCTATGCGTTCGCTGGTGTGTGCGCGCGCTTGTGTGTGGGTGAACTCACTACTTTATGCTACTCAACTCTGGTTTGTACATTTGTAGGTATGCTTTGCTGCTAGCGTTGCTCAATTTCGGTCCATGTACGCCTGGAAAGCGATGCTGAGCGCATTAAGTCGTTAGGGTACAACGAGTAAGGACGCATTTTGTGTAATGCAACGGTTGACTACGTCGGTTTCTGCTGTAGCACTGTAGCACTGTAGCTTGTTGTTGTTATTGTTGTATGTAGTTGTGAAAAAGAAATTAAGAAAGTACTACGTACGCACACACACACACACACACACGAACACACAAACGCGCGCAAGCATACGCGAAGTAAAAAAGCGAATAAGAAGAAGAAGAAGTTTGCTAAAGTTTGAAATCTGCGTTGCATGCAGTGCACAGTCAGCGAGCAGAACGCAACAGTGAAAGTTGTATAGTTGAAAAAATATCAAACGAAATCTTAAAAGCGATTTAAATAGCTTGCGAGTCATTGAAGAGTAGCGAAGTATTTTTCCAGCATAAAAGTTGAAAAATCTCACTAAAAGTGAATAAAATTTAATTGAAAAAAATCGGGAATTTCAAAAAATTTTAAAACATGTCACAAAAATTATGCCATTCGGCTACTAATGTGTTGAAAAATCCACACAAAAATCACTAAAACAGCATTTTTATTTCAATTTTCATTGCATACTTCAAGGAGCGCGTGCTCGAGTGCCACCGTTTAAAATATCAAATTTTAGTACTTCAGCAGCGCGAAATATCGCAAATCAACTGAGCGACGCATAAATTTAACTAATAAGTGAAAAAGTCTCGAAGAATCTATTGAGGAATCCAAGAAAGTCAGCTGCAAATTGAAAATCGAAAAATTCTGTGCAATTAGTTGGAAAGTGAAAAGTAGCAAAAAGTTGCAAGTAAGCAAAGCAAAAAAAAAACTACGAGTGTATAGAGTGAAAACGACGACAACCTGCTGCGAAAATTTATACGATTCCCATAATATTCCTGCGAATCCCACAATATTTCTGCTGATTTCGACAATTTCTCTGTGAGCCAGACAGTCTGGTCGCTGTCCGCCTTCGCGTGATTGTATGCATATATGTGCGTAGGGCCGTAAACCTATAGA
Organism: Rhagoletis zephyria; assembly: GCF_001687245.7. NCBI lineage: Eukaryota > Metazoa > Arthropoda > Insecta > Diptera > Tephritidae > Rhagoletis > Rhagoletis zephyria. The sequence continues at coordinate 665 of NW_016197950.1, read as the reverse complement.
TATAAATATTTCCAAGTGTTGCTTGACAGATAGATAACAGCCACTCAAGTATCTAGTCAAGTGTAGAAACTCTGTGCGAAAGGGGGTGAAAAGCAGCAGCAAAAGTAGTTAGGCTGCAAACAGCGTGTAGCTGAAGTGTTCAACATCTTGTGGAGCAAATCGCGTGGCATCAAGTGTAAGCACCGTTAGTTAGTGGCCTCGTATAGCTCATGGACTATGTGATTATTGAGTATAAATTTGGAAAATCCTCAACGAATAGCAGAAAATTGAAAAGGAATTGATTTGAAAGAGATTTTACTTTAAACAATATACTTAAGTGAGAAGTGTTGTCAAAAACTTGAGAAAAAATTACAATTTAACTCCTTCAAACGTCAAAAAGTTTAAAATTCAAAAAATTCAAACTATGCATAACTGAAAACTGGCAAAACTAAAAAAAATACATTTCGAAAAATTTGTGCTACGAAAAAGTGCATGCTCGAAAAAATTAAAATTTCATACTATAAAAAATTTAAGATTTGAAAACCTCAATAATAATAATAATAATAGATTGGCGCTTACACATATGTTAGTGTTTGGCTGAAAACCTCAAACTGCGAGAAATTTAAAGTTCGACAATTTTAAGGTACGATAAATTCTTTATACTTCGAAAAATTGAAAATTTAAAA
>NW_016197949.1:0-2765 GCF_001687245.7 Rhagoletis zephyria | reverse complement strand
CAATACTATTTTTCCTAAATTCTCTAGCTTAAAAGCTTTACATTTGTTTTGTTATCTGTTCTCGTTTTGTAATTTTTTATTTTTTTTTGCAAAATAGAACACTGTGCGCAGTTGCTACTGCTGAAATAATATCCTACTTGTGCTCTGAAACGAATTCTTGGTTTCACTGCAGCCAATATTAAACAGAGAAGTATTTGTCATCATTGTTCGATGCAACTACATTAGGGTGGTCCAAAAAAAATGCATGTGGAAAAGTAATGTCGGAATTCTAATGCTTTCACCCCTAGCATTGTGCTATATCGAAAAAATATACCCCTATTTTTTTTTTTATTTTGAAATCTAAAAATATTTAGACCATTTAACCATTTTTTCGTAGTAACCATATTTTATAGGTCCGCCAAAAACCACAGAAAATCAATAGAAGGACCAATAAAAAATTTTTGGTATTAAAAATGGTTAATTAAACAATTGGGTATTATTACTGGAAATCTAATGAAGAAATCTAATGCCTTCTTGAAGACGATGTGCGATATGTATGTATGAAAATTGTGTTTCATCAAACTTAATAAATTTCTAAAGCCTAGTGTAATTACTTGTAATTATAATGGGCAAGTAGTGTTGTTGACGTTGTAAAGCTAATAAGACTAGTAAATAAATTTATTTAATTATTTTGCAATGCTTTGCATGCACTGGTCTCCCTCACGCCAAGTCACCATGAAGGTAGCGACGCTATCTACATTCGCTAATCAGCTTTTCTTGCTGACGCTGTCGCCACTTGCGCTTTGTTTACAGTTCCTGGGGCCATTGCGTTGAGAGTAATAATTCTATTTCAAATTGATTTTACATTTGCGGTTTTGTACTGTAAATTGCGCGTAAAAGCATGCAAGCAAGTATGTGTGTACACGCCTTGCTACTCTCTTCCCGCTAACATTTAGATTAAATTAATCGTTAATAATGTAAGCTTCTTAAGTTTCCGCATTTTCATTCAATGCTGACAATTTATTAACCGCAATATATTTAAATCAAAAGTAAAAAAACAGCTTTTTTTTTGCTATTATTTAAAGTGGTATGAAAATTTCCAATTGCCTGTAAGAGTTAGAATACTTTGTAATGGAGTGCTTTGCTGTAGTTGTGTTTATGTAATGCTTTGGCGCTAAAGGAGTATTCTTTTCTATTGAAAGCTGCTCAAGTGATGACTACAACTTGCCTGTAGGCAATGACCCAGTCTTTGGCTGTTTTTTTGTTTGGCTTGGTTTGTTCCGCCACTTGGCCAAAAATTCTGTTATTCTTTCTTGCCATATTCATCACTTTTGCATACACACATTCGCATTCGTATAAATATATTACCGTTATGAAAATAAATATTGCACTCTTTAAGTGTACTGACACATTTTACCCCCAATATGTAATATAGCTAGCTCTTCATGGGTTATTTTACCCGTTGGGAACATTGGCGCTTCGAGTGTTGTAGTTAACAATTTGCGAATTTGTAGATTTTATGCGTGTGCTTCCTTCTCAAAATGTTTACATAATAACATAATTTGTTGACATTAACATTTCTTCTTTCACATTTCTATAACTGCATATTTACATAGTCATTACCCGAAAAGTACTTTGTGAATCATTGTTCCATTTTAATTCACTTTTGCGTAGTTTTTAGCAAACATCAAGCAACTTTTTATAGCAAATTTTTCATTTTTTATTTCTTTTTTCAAATTTTTTCCGTATAAAAAAAGAGCGACGAAATTCATTTGTACTATGCATTTACTTGTTTAATTTTAATATTAAAATTTCTAACCACAATGCCGTTTTTTTTTTGTTTCCCTCCTCGCTTTGTGCGTTACTGTGGGATATTTCGCTAAACGGCCCATGACATTGGACATGTGTGGTCGACACTATGTACATCTTTTAATCAAATAGATTACATTCAATTGCTCTATCCGGCATTTTACTCGCTTTGCACATTTTATTTACTATCTAAAAAAAAAAGTAGTTTAATATTTTATTACCTAGCTGTAATAGGTTTTCCTGTCTATTTGGGGTTTGCGGCATTCTCTGTCATTTGACACTGAACAAAATGCACTTCATGGAAAGCTTGATATTTTAGTAAAATACATGTACATACACTTGTGGTCAGTTGATTAAGTTAGGTGACATTTTGACAAGTTTTGCGTATTTTTGTTTTGTTTATTTAATGTTTATATTGTTTTTATGAATGTCTGGCACATTATGTATCTAATCATAAATCCACTTTTCAAACTTCGTACGAAAATTATAAAAATTCAACAAACTAATAAAATTACACCCACAAATTTTGAACTGATTAAAAATTTTTAGAAAAATTTAAGGTATGCAATTTTAAAGTCCATTAAATTTTAGTAGGCTAAAAAACAAATAGCAAACGCTAGAAAATCGCTTCGTTTTTTTTAGTATTTTTTTTTTGCTGACGGTGCTAGACATTTTTCACCTTATAAAAGTATGTAACACAACAACAAATGTCACTTAACTTAATCAGCTGACCACAAGGGTACATACATATGTACATACTATGTATGTACTATATTTTGTGTTATACATACATCCGGTGACCATATTAACCAACGTAAAATAAAGGAAATTTTTTTTCTAAATGATTTGGGAATACGCACATACAACTTGTATGATAAAAGTACCTTGCCAATATCGTAATTTAAATCAAATATTTACCAGTTAATTAATTATTTAATTGTATAAGTTCCCCTGCTGTAGCGAAAAATGAAGCCAAA
>NW_016197948.1:0-2765 GCF_001687245.7 Rhagoletis zephyria | reverse complement strand
GCGGTTTCGGTCAAGGCCCCGAGTTATCTGTGTGCCTAAAGTGTTAAAGTGACTTCTATACTTGTTTCTACATATACATTTTAAGTAAGTCATTTCTAATACCAGATTGCAGTAAATAAATTTAACAGTATGAACTATTTTATCGAACACAATCATCTATATTAGCAAACGTTGAATACGTAATATTTATAAGATATCTTATCTAAATGCAAGGAAACCATTATTGTAGTTATGGCAGCTATGTTTTCTACAATATGAATGTAGACACATACACAAGATTGATAAAACAATCATTTCTGTAAATCTTGGCACATACGTACAGACATATCATCGTTTTAAAGTACAAAATCGCGTATCGTCATTCTGCTAAACCGCGTAACTGACATTTGCTGCCAAAAATTTGATTTGCTCACAGAAGCTCTTGGCTCAATCCTTATCTATTCGTCCTGAAACATACTAGCCAGAAATGCGAATGCTTTATAAAAAAGAAAACCATTTTGAAATATGAGTGTTTTTACTCTGTAGTAAAGAATTTATGAAACCTCACATACGCGGTTTTGCATTATCTTGATACGCGATTTTGCATTTTGTTGATACACGGTTTTGTACTTTAAACGACGATATGTATGTGTTTTATACATATAAGAGATAAAATTACCGGCCGAGTCTTTACGTGGGTATTTAGGTTAATACAATGTAAACTGTAGGTTCATACGTATGTTTAGCGTGAAGATTGAAAAAATAAATGCCTATGTATGTAAACATATGTATATGGGTAATATCTTTTAAGCCATCCATAAATTTGGTGTAAACTGAGCAGTTCTAATTTTAAACCAAAATTATGCAGAGTTAACTTAATTAAATTAAGTTAAATTACCGACCGACTATTGACGTGGGTATTTGGGTTAATATAATGTAAACTGTAGGTTCATACGTATGTTTAGTGTAAAGATTAAATAAATAAATGCCTATGTATGTAAACATAACATATGTATATGGGCATTATCTTTTCGCACTCCATAAATTTGGTGTAAACTGAGCAGTTCTAATTTTAAACCAAAATTATGCAGAGTTAAATTGTGAACACCTGCGGCTTATTAAGCAAGTGTACTTAATAGTAATGTAAGTATACTAATTTCCCAAAAAAAAGTTAGCGAGATTTTTTTTTTAATTTTCTTTTTCACGAAGGATTGCTTCTATATGCTCTAGGCGCATTTGTACATATGTATGTACATAGCTAACAGCAAGTCTCCTAAAAAGGTTTTGAAGTGAAATCGAAAGCGTTTGAGCGAACAACTGATTTACATACTGATATTAATATTTAGTTAATGGACTTTCTCGTAGAAGTTAGGCGCAAATACTTTAAAAAATTTTGTTGTTTATTACAAAAACCACTTAATATACTATTAAACAGGTCAATAAACTTCCGTGCAAACAGCTACATATAAATTTAATTATGATTATAGTGCCATAAATTATAAAACATTAACGAAATGTTAGATTGAATTTTAGCTACTTTCTTACCTGGACAGGTTTCGGTTCGACAAACATGTCCGGCTTGGGTCCGCGAGCACCCAAGCTAAGACTACTGGTTGGACTACTAGTGGCTGGCGTACCACCTCCTATCGGAGTCGCATCGCTATCGGATGAGGGGTTAACACGCACAGCCGGATCTGGAAAAATAAATCCATCTTGCGTTTGCGTACTTTCAAGTGATAACTTGCATTTGCGACTGTAAAAAAAATGGAATTTTTGGAAACTCAGTTGATAACAGATGCCATTTTGTTCTTTGATCTGATTTCCTGTTTCAGAAGCATACATAATACTACAAACCTTAGGGTAGAAAGGCGATTGGGCGTTGAATCTTCAGCATCGAAAAATTCTTCCGAACTATCGGAATCTGTTTCTGGCTTACTCATTTTGTAATCTTAATATATCCTATACTCCGAATACTTAACAGTCATATACATACATATGTAAGGCGTTGCTTAATTACAATAAAATTGAATTATATTTTCGACTCTGGCAAATTTTCAGTTTTTACGTCATTCTTCAGCACAATTTCAGTTTCGCTGACACTTCACAACCAGGCAATTTTATTTCGCGGTCTTAAAACCACTTCTTTTCTAACACATTTCACTACGTTTTATTTCCAGTTTTGATTTTTAGAATTAAGTGCAATTTATTGATAAATTGGTATGCACAAAAAATTGGTAAATTTTCTTTTGTGGAAACTGTGTGACTGCGAATTTAGAATCAAACCAATAGAGAAAATGAAAGGGAGTGACGGCCAATGAATGACACATAACTCAGCCATGATGGGAATGTCTTCGTCTGAAGAGGAAGGAACGAATGACACGAGCAAAACAAATTTAACATTAAACATTTAGAGCGGGGCTACCATGAACCAAAAATACAAGATCACGTAAGAACGCGACGTTGTATTTGTAACTGGTTTTGAGAAAAAAGCTTGCGAAAGCGGGTTCGTCAGCTGAGCGTTTGTTTGCATCACAAGTACCACTATTTTACACTTTTATTCAAGTAAAGAAGAGTTAGTTCAACATGACAACACATTTTAAAGCATTTTGTTGCATCATTTTACCTAAATTGTGCGTTTAAAGTGGCTGACAATAATTTTGGGTAATTTTGGTTTTCGTTGTTTTCTTTGCTTTGTTTACTTTTCGCCAGGGACCGTAACAGTTACAATTTTTATTACAAAAATCTCTCTTTAACAATTATTTTTTGACTTTTATTTAATTACTCTT
>NW_016197947.1:0-2765 GCF_001687245.7 Rhagoletis zephyria | reverse complement strand
TTATCCCCGAAAGGATCCGCTTTTATTTCGGTTAATTAATTGCTGTGCAAGTGTCTCCGGTTGACTGCTGTCGACTGCTGACTGCCGTGTGTTGTCGTTGACAGTTATGGGTATTGCCCACACACACCGATGTACTTCCAAAATCAACTGCCGCTACTCTCGAAAGTCTGCAAATTTGTTGCCAAAGCAAGAACACAATTGAAGTGTCCTTTGAGAATTTTGGGAGACCTGCCGACATGTGTGTATATTTTTTATGAAAATTTGCTTTATTTGACATCTTTTTTATTTTTTCTCCGAGTATTTTATGTTGACGTTCACATTTTTTCGTATCCATTATATGCAACGCAGCAGTATTACGCGTCTACGGATGCATTCTGTATGCTGCTGGGGTGCTTTGAGTAGGTGTGTTAATTTAATAATTGGCGGTGAATTTGATTTTGAAATACGGCGGCTGATTGTAAATACACATAAATACATATTTATGGAGAGTTTTTAAGAAAACAGTGATGCGGATATATTTTTTGGAAGATGGGCAGATTTATATGCACCCAGATTAGGTTAGGTAACATAGGTTAGAGAGGGAAGGTACTACACACATTTAGGCCAATATATAGGCCTATTGTGATGCCATATGGAGTTACTGGCCACTTCGCCGTCACCAACACATCACCGAGGAAGACAGCGATGCCAGTACTTAGGTTACGGGGGCTGGCCTGATCTAACAATAGCTATCACAGGGCTGAACTACCAAACTACCTTCCCATAATCATCACAAGTGCTAAACCCGTCCACTATTCTTCCGCTACACTAGCTGCGCAGAACGGTCAACGGTGATAGCAGGACGGAAATGACATTCTGTGAAGGCGCCTCGTCGGACCAGACGAAATTGGCGAGCTATTTTAGCTGGCACTGCATCTTTCGTCGGAGATGGCCGAACTTCTTGTTCTTCTTCACGGAAAAGTATTGGAATTGGGCCACAATTACTCCTTGACCTTAAAAAAATTGGGCAAAAATAGTGTTCTTCAAAAAAAAAAAATATTATACTAATAATATAGATTATGAGCCGAGAAACACGATTCCCTTGTTTAACCCTAGAACACTAACGTTCGCCTATGTCGTGCTTTCCAGAGCCCCAAGGAACGTAGTCTGACGGCGCTGTTAGCAGATGAGTTTTCTATACAGATATCTATCGGTAATAAATCAATAATTATGTTCAAAATATCTCGGGCAGGATCTCATTGCACCTGTTCCGCCAACGGCTGCGCACCTCTGAGTTCTACTTATTTGTTTGGCTAAGTAATCCTTAAATAGTAAGGGCTAGCCCCACCCCAGTGCGCCATAATGGAGTATGGGTCGGACTATAGCTGCGTACATCTAGTTCACAATTCTTGGTTTCAAACTCCATCTGTTGTCTCTTGGCCGCATAGGGAGCCACCGTGGCCTTCCTTACACGCTCTTCAATATTTTAATTCCAACTTAGAATAACTCCAAGATATTTCACCTTGTTTAAAAGATCCATTTCCGTTCCTTGCAACCTTGGTTTAGTAAAATCAAGTAATTTCGTTTTATTTGTGAAAAGCATAGGGTCAGTTTTCTCAGGATTTACGCTAAAAGAGAAATTTATGGCCCAGTAATCTATCTCTTTAGAGCTACTAACCCGATACCAGCATTGCCTCATAGTAGGTATAATCTACTACCTTGATTCTCTGAAAATTTAGCTTTAACAGTAGTTTTGTGCAAGACCACGAGCTATAATAACGGTGATAGCAATCCTCCCTTTGGGGGTGCCTCTCACTGCATATACGGCCCTGCTTTGGTATACCAACTGGGCGTGTATTACTCTGTTTCTAGCAGAGACACTATCCAAGTTCGGACGCAGTGATCAGTCGATGTTTCCATAAGTTCCTAATAAATGGAATCTACACTGACATTATTAAAGGCTACCTCAATGTGTATAAATGTGGTTATTGTAAATTGGGTATAGTAGAGCCAACTCTCAATTGTACGTACCACTTCATGATAATTTGGACGCTTTCTTCCTAATGTACCGATCCCGGCGCTTCTCCAACGTCTTGAGTACAAACGACATTCCGCTTATTGTTCTGAAAACTTTAGCCTGTCATGATTACGTTTCTCTGCTTTACGAATAAAAACTACTTTAATCTTTCTCCAGCTTAACGGAACGTGGTTCAATATAAGGCAGCCGCTAATAATTTCTTCCAGGGCTGGAGTGACCATCTTCACAGCTTGATGAAGCATGATTGGTAATACTCCGTCTATACCCATTGATTTAAAAGGTGAGAAACTGAAGATAGCAAATTTTATCAATCTTGCAGATTTCTTGGTATCCTCGATGGATTCACATAATTCCCCTTGGCGTTCCGTATCGGCTTTCTTATTTCTCCAGGTCCTACACTACTTATGCACATGTTCCGAAATTGCTTTTATTTATAAGACATCTTATTTGCAAAGCACATCACTTTCCCGCATTTCTTCTCACCTCTACCTCAACTTAAGTAAACCGAAATAAAAACTCAACTAAAGTCGTTAAAGCTTTCAGAAACATTTTTCATTGCGCAGATTTTTCATGACAGGTTTCTTTCTATTTTTCTTCAACTCTTTCACATTTGAAGTACAATATCAACATTTTTGCTTAATTAACACAACAAAGCTGAGGAAAAAATATCCTCCGAAAGAGTACGAAGAAAAAATCTAGTCACACACAAAAAGCGTCGAAAATAGAAATTATTGAAGTGCGCACACAA
>NW_016197946.1:0-2765 GCF_001687245.7 Rhagoletis zephyria | reverse complement strand
ATTCAACGCGGACATGACCCACGTAACTAATTTATTGATTCGAGGCACAAATAAAGAATTGTCCTTAATTGAAAATGTTTAAATTCAAAATAATTGCAATAAATAAGAACAATCGCCGATCAATTCGAATTTGAGGGCGCAGGTGATGAATGCATGAAAAATAGTTTAGGTTAATGTATGCTTTCGAGTACTCGATATCTCGGTTGGTAAGAATGTTTTTAGTAAAATATGCTGGGAATAATAAATAGATAGGTACGAAAAAGTAAGAATCGATCGCAGCTCGTTACTTAATCCCAAATTAAGATCTGTGTAACATATGTATGTAAGTCCGTCTAGCTAGCGCACTGATTAAGCACCGTTCAATCAAAACCATTTTGTTATTCCATGGAGGCCTTTCAGTTTCAGACTGTATATGCTCCCAAACCGTTTTGATTATCTGGCAAATTTTTTCAGTGCTTCCAGCAGAACCGTGCCAAGTCTGTTCCTGGCTTGACATAAAAATTTATTCTGATACTTTCGGGTCACATTCGCTCCTATGGTTAACACATTTGCTATAGTGATTGTAATATGGACCTGGTCCAATGTATATCGACTCTTAGTATTCCCCAAGACACCGTGCCATGGTAGGATTTTAAGTTCCTTAAATACCTTAACCCCTTCAGGACCAAGGGAAACATGTCTCCCAAAAAGTCCTGCACTCATAAGAAAGTAGTGTACATTTTGGCGGTTCTGTATTTACATTTTCAAATTGTATCTTACAATTTTAAGCAAACAAAAATTGCCGAAAATTTGCTAAATAACATGTCCCCATTTATTTTAGAAAAATTTGCTGGGATTTTAGGAAAATAATTTTGAGAAAAAATCCGAATTTTTATAAAAAAAAGAATAAAAAACTATAATTTAATAGAGAAAATGATTTCCCTGAAAAAAAAAGTATTTCACGAAATTTTTAAAACAATTAGAAAATTTACATTTTTTTAGAAAAATATGAATTTCAATTTTACTTCGATTTAATATGTATGTATGTAGGCCGCTGTGGTGTAGTGGCTAGCAATGCGCGCTTCCACTCCGCAGGGCCTGGATTCAAGCTCTGGTCAAAGCGAAATTGAAAAAAAAAATATATAGAAAAAACGCCGTCCCTTAGCAGGCAATGGCAAACCTCCGAGTGTATTTCTGCCAGCTTCTCATAAATATACAATCTCCGTAGAGAGTTGGTGTAAAACTGTAAGTCCCTGCGCCGTGTGACAACATCAAGGCGCACGCCACAAATCGGAGGAGAAACTCGGCCAATCACTAGCATATTTGTAAGCGCCAATATATTATTATTATTATTATAATTATGTACATATAAACATTTTTTATTTTCTTTTTTAAAGGGTCTTAAGGATTTGCGAAAAAATACTATTTTAAGACTATAATATATTCAACAATTTTATTGAGCTTGAATTTACCATTTGTAAATTATTGTTGTTTTTCCGGCATAAAAAAGTGGTGAGTGATTTTAACAAGACCCACCTACCGACATGTATTTCGACCCACTGAATCTCTATCTGAGCTCCGTTTGACTCATACGCCTCCTAAATTTCAAGTTAATTGCGAAAATAGGGAAAAATGGCAGAAATTCGCAAATTTCGCAATTTCATTGAAATTTTGAGGGTGTCAAACGGACATTACAATCGGATTCAGTGGGTCGAAATACATGTTTGTTGCTGGGTCTGGTTAAAAGTACACCCCACTTTTGCTTTGTGCCGGTGTTTTTGAGCATGATTTGTTAGTAGGCCAGTAAATAGCAAACAACTATATTAAAGTAATCAATATTTTCTTTGAGATGAATAATTTTTTTTTTTTAGAATTATTTTCATCCCTAAAATAAAAATAAAAATTTTCATTTAGTTTAATTTTAATTGTAAAAAATATTTGATATCTTTTTTTAATTTTTTAGCGATTTTGATAGAAAATTATTTTTTTGTAAAAAAAATTCTCCTCAAAAATTTAAATTTACAAATTATTTTGTTGAAAATTTTTGGTGGAAAAAGTGAAAGTATCTCACTTCTGCATAGATCAGTGATTCCTAGAGTGGGCCAGTTGGATCCCCAGGGGTCCACGGGAGACTCGACCGGGGTCTACGTTGGCGTGAAAAAAATATGGTTCGGATAGTGAATAACCAAAATGGTTGCTTCATAGCCTCTTTATTTAACTTCACTTTTTTTGACGTCATTTTGTGTTTTCGTACGTGGGAAAGCCTTAAAGGCCACCTGCAGACTAAAAAGAACCAGATGTTGGTATAACACTCTGTGGGTCGCGACGGAAATCGCTGGCGGCAGAGATTTAAGCACTTGCGTATTTTCAATGCTACCAAATAAATAAGTAGTACTCCACCATTACCTTTGTTAAAGAGATTCTATAATATTGGGTTACCTGAGAATGAGTGCTGGTTTAATTCCATCGCTGAGACGACTCACACATTGTCGAATCTTCACTGATGGCCTTAAAACTGCCTCTGGGTTATCATCTGTGGTCTCTTTCGAAGTTATCCCCAGCTTCATTTTTCTGTTGGGGAATATGCTTCGGCCTTCCAGGCTGAGGTAATTGCAATCCTTAAAGCCATGGGCTACGTGATGGAACATAGTTTTTGCGGCCCTATAAATTATAGTTGCAATGAAAAAATTTTTAAATAAACAATTGGGTATTATTATTGGGAATCTCTTGCAGATACACAGAGTTTTCTGGTAGAAAAATATTGATTTTTAACTATTCTATACCAT
>NW_016197945.1:0-2765 GCF_001687245.7 Rhagoletis zephyria | reverse complement strand
AAGAAGAATATCGGCAGAAGAGCTCATTTCTTTCTAATATCAACAACGAAGTGTTTATCAACCAATCCTATATTACCAACCTTAATAAACTAGAAAAGTAAGCGTGCAAACGATTATAAAAAATAAAATATTTCCAACTAACAAAACATCCTTTCAGATTTGTAATGGTCAAGTTCTTGAATGACTCAATAGTTCAGCCTAAAGAGTCACAGTGGTTTGGCTTTTACGCACCTGGTCAAGATAAAAGCATCCGCCCACTAATACAAAGCGGAGTTTACGAAGATGTAATTCAGTAGATATAACTAAATACATATACATCAACTAAAGTAGTAGCTTAAGTGGCTTTAGAAGGTTTGACTGAATTGAAAAATAATCACTTTCCCTTCATGCACATATCTGTGCCGTTCAATTAAAACAGCCGAAGTCGGGATAGACCCTTTTCCTTTTATAGCAACATTTCATTGGGTTCCCAAACAATATTTTAAGGTTTAACTAGCCGTAGATGTTGTTCAAGATGCCCTTTTGGTAGAAGCTTAATTAGAATATAGAAAACATTCAAGGGAAACTGATTATTTTTTAATTCAAAGTTAAAACTATGGCGACTGATCTCTGTAGTTGCTGCTGTAGTAGAGATAGCTACCAGTATCGTACTTTGAATTATGTATAGCGATTAAGCTCAGTATACAGAAAAACGCAGACAATGTCCGAATTTACTTTTTCGACATGTACATTTCGAAGTAATTGGCTACTTTGTTCCAATGTGTTTAACAATTTATGTAAACAAATAGCAAAACCGTCATAAACGGGAAACTTAAAATTGCGTTACTAGACTCAGTAGCCGACAGTCACGAGTAGATAATTTCAGGAGTTAAAAGCCCTCCCGAAAGGCCTTGCTGAGAGTCCAGACGTCTTCCACTCTACATTCCTTTCTCCTTTCTATTTTGTATTGAATGGCACAAATTGAAGGGCTTCTTCTTTCGTTACCCATGGAAGGGCTTCCTGAAAGGCTTTTATAGGACCTACATCAGAATGCCTTTTGAAGGAGTTCTTTTAAAGTTGCTCCTTTAAATTATAAAAAACATACATCTTTGAAGTATTTGCTTAAGGCTTATATCAAATATATATTTTTTAAATTCATTTTTAATGCAAAATAATATAACTTTATGCATTCGCGTAAATTTTAAATGGATAAGCCCTTCTTAGAATGGATTCTTAGGCCTCTTAGAATGGATTTACTGAAGAAGACCTACCTAAATTATTTTCTGGATCAGTAGCCAGTTTAGTCGCCATATATAATAGGGCCGGACCATCAATTGAACGCCATAGATATGTAATATTAAACTCTTCACTTAATTTTTTTGTTTTTTCCGCAGCTCGGGCTTAAACAAATGGATGAAAACGGCAAGTTGTTGTACCTATCTGTAGAGGGTGATCATTTGCAAATGACTAGCAAATGGTTTATCGAAAATATTATACCACTTCTTACAAAAAACTAAATAAAAGATGTCTACATCTCAACATACTCAGCGGATTCGAATTTTCTCAAAAAGGTGTGTGATAAATAAGAACAAAGAACTATGATTATTTTTAATTGCCTAACATGTAACTAATAATATACTAATAAATCATTTTGACGAGCAAAATATGTTTCTTTACTATTTGGATGTCCATCATCGTCAATGCATCTGCGACAGTGAGGAGCCACTGTGACAGGGACCTGTCAATAATAAATCCACCAGAAATGAGAGTCGCGCCTTGCAGTAGTACAGCCTGGTTTTCGGCTAGCGTTCGCTGAGCCAATCTGTCCAAGAGCTGTTGTTGTTGTTGTAGCGGCTACAACAACCCCGCCCAGATCGGTTGGTATCTCAGTCGTTGTCGTCGAGTTCCACTAACGGCAGCCCCTAACGGTTAAACAGTAATGTCTTTTCTGAACCAAATGCATTGTTTCAAGCAAGTTATCCCATTTCATTTATTAAATATATAAAAGTAAGACATTCTTTATCAGTACACCACCTCTCAAGCGATACATAAATTTTCTACTTCATTATTACGGATTTATTTTCCTAGCGAGTTAAGTAACCTATCCACCGGAGAATCTGAAGTCGCTCAAACGACATCTGTGCTCTCAATCACAGACACAATATCTTCAATGAAATCACACAAATGTGTATAAGTCTGCACATATAGCGTGTCGCGGAATGCCTTACGGTGACGTAGCTCCTTAGCCAGCCACTTGTTGATTTCCTCCTTGTCAAGCTCGTCCGGTTCCCGTAACTCCGTATTTTCAACATCACCACCAGCATCCTCCCTTGACAGAGAAGTGATGTCCTCTTGAATGGCATAATAGTTATCGATAAACTCTTTCCATGCTACTTTTAGAAAGGCTTCCTCAATCGTCAATGCCAGCTCTTCCCATTCGTCGATACCCGTCGATATAATGCCCCGCACGTACACATAGCATGTCCGTTCACGTTCTGTATTGTGCAATATTTTCTCTTCAAAATCTATGGAAGGTTTGCCACGCATCTCCTCCAAAATACCCATCATCTCCACAAAAAGTAAAGCGCGTTGATCGGGACTTCCTTGGCGTAATATCATAGCTTTCAAGGTTTCCACACTCAGATCCCAGGCCGGTTCGCGTGGCTTCTTTAATCGCTGGTATAGTTCCTTCAGTAGTTGTATGTCGTGATAACGCTCACAACGATAGCCGGGATTAATGAATTCGAAGAGCTCCAGTTCGGTGAGAGCGCGCTTGTAAGGGCAAG
>NW_016197944.1:0-2765 GCF_001687245.7 Rhagoletis zephyria | reverse complement strand
GATCAAAATGTTGGTGGCGGTTGTTATACTTTTTGTATTGTCTTGGCTGCCACTTTATGTGATCTTTGCAAGAATTAAATTTGGTAAGCGCAGAGTATTCATTACCAACTAAATATACAATTTGTTTACATAACGAATGCTTTGCATAATTTTGCAGGTGGTGAGATTTCAGTGGAGGAAAGCGAAGTATTAAATAAAGTGACACCCTTTGCTCAGTGGCTGGGTTCTTCCAATTCGTGCATCAATCCAATTTTATACGCCTTTTTCAACAAGAAGTATCGTCGTGGTTTTGCAGCTATTCTACAATCCAGGTCATGCTGCGGACGTTTAAGGTAGTCTCCACTTTATAAGGCGTGGGTTCTTCGATTTCATAATTTAATTTCACAAACTCGCTTACAGGTATTATGACAATGTTGCAATTGCTTCTTCTACCACCAGCACACGCAAGTCGTCGCACTATCATCACAATGGCTCTCGCAAAAGTCCCAGCAGCCCCGGTTTGCGTAAAACCAATGCTGTCTCATATATTTATGAGCACCAATCACTTCGACGTCATCACCACAATGCCATGCTAAAACAGGATAGTAACTTGTCACAGCAGATGCTTTTGAAACAGGACTCCCATGGCTCGAGACAATTTTTGATCAAGCAAGAGAGCGCCTCAAGTGATGGTTCGCGTCGTATGCTTTGTCAGCAGGATAGTAATGGTTCGAAAGTTTCCCTATCCAAGCAGGATTCGATTGTGTCATATATGGAGGCAAGACGCAGTGGACAATTGAATGGTAGCATTGATAAATCGCAAGATTCATTCTCCGTGCAGGACAACATGTCAATTGATTCACGACGTGGCACAAGTTTTAAGTTGGATTCGGCACATAATTGTGGTTCGCCCAGCACAAGCGCTGCCATGTTGGAATATAAGAGACAAAAGTTTGTCAAACAAGACTCGGTGATTTCGTTTGTCGATCAAAGACCTGGTAAGTAGGCGCGGTGTTTGAAAATAACTGAAATAACTGTATATGAAAATGTTTTTATTTTACGTAGACCATTATGTGTACTAGGGGTTGTTTTTTTTTTTTTAGGCTGACATAATGCCACGTATTTTAAGAGATTTTGCCTTCGTCTATAACTTCTCAATAGCTCTACCAGTTTTTTCGGCACCTAAAATTTTTCTCTTAACACGAATCACGATACAATAAGGGCATTCACAAGGTGCCGTTATAGTCATATTGTAATAAAGTCATACATTTTAGAATGTTTAAAATTATTTTTTAATTTTATTTTATTGCACCATGTTTTTTATCCAATTCACTTGACTTTAATCCATACACGTCCATCCTATTTTACACATAATTAAAGTTTATTACATTGCGCATTATTTGTCATTCAGTTCCATTCATATTTTGTCCATTCAACTTATGCCCTTTGTTTTTTCATATCAAATTTATACACATTTAGGGGGTAATCAGCATATAATTAGAGCTAACTATGTATGTGTTTTCTAAAGGTTTAAAAATATTTGGATGTAGCTAACGGGGGGGTAACGGCAATAACGCAAATTTGTATTATTTCCCAATTGAATGAGAAATAACACAAATTTGCTTTATCTAATTTCTCGTTGAGTAATAAGACCAACTTTTAAATAAAATAATTGAGTAATAAAGCGAAATTGTGCACATATGTTGGTAGTCACACAGTTACAAAAAAAATTTGACAAAAAAAGTGCATGAACAAGTTAAATGGAGAAGTTGGTTAAGGGATAGATTTTTGAACCCCCTTTTTGAACTTTGTTCTGATTCCTGTTCGATAAGTAGCCTGCTATGCTCGGATTTGTGCCGACTCGTGTGAAAGGCCTAATAACTACATCTTTTGGGTTCTATCGGTTGTAGGTTAATATGAAATTTAAGCGCATGGCGAAACGTTTACACTAACCAAAACTCATTTTGATAATAAATAAAGTGTAATGATGCAATAACCATGATGATTGCATCATGAAACAGTTTTATCATTCGGACGTGCTGTTCAATCATATACATAAGTAACTTTTCATGGTTATTTGGCATCAGTGGAATAATAAACAACGAGTTAGACAGAAGGCGGCAAAACAACATATGTGCATTAGGGTGGTCCAAAAATACCCGTGAAAAAGTAAAGTCGGAATTTTTATGCTCTTACCCCCTAGGATTGTTCTATACCGAAAAAATATACCCCTATTTTTTATTTTAAAATCAAAAATTAATTAGAGGTTCCTCAAAGCGCCCCAAGTTTTCCATGCATTTTGTATGGGGAAAAAAAAACTTTTCGTAGAAATGGTATAGAATTCTTAAAAGTCATAATTTTTCTATCGGTGAACTATGTTTTTCTGCAGCATATCCGCAATAATAATGTAAAATTATTTTATTTAATAATGCATTAATTATTTGTCGGAGCCGGCAAAAATGGATTGTCCAGTTAAGAAAGATTTTGCGTTAAAATCCTTCATTTTGACGCAGCTAAAAACAGAAAATGTTTACCTACTTTCACTTATTGTCAACAGAGGGTTTACAGTGAAAATGACAAAGATTGGAATCATAAATAAAAAGTTCACAGTGTAAATAAATTAAACATAGTTACTATAATGTGTTGCTCCATAAATAACTGTTTAAAAATACAATAATGGGCTGAAGGATGTGTTCAGAAATGCATCAAGCCAAAGCATCAGTATCTTTTATTTCTAAACAGTACTTGCTGGAAATGTCCAATATGCGCAACCACGATGAAATGCC
>NW_016197943.1:0-2766 GCF_001687245.7 Rhagoletis zephyria | reverse complement strand
CTTCAAAAGGAGTTATAATTAAACTATTATAATGTACGTCCACGCATGATTTCTTATAGCTTCTGTGTCTGTTTTGTAAAGTCTGCTTCCTAATCCTACGTGAACTCTTCAACTTGTACCAAAAAAGAATATTCAACCTGCGAAAGTCTGTGCTAACAGCCACACATTGACTAAAACGCTAGGGTACAACGTACTCTCTCCGAACATGAGAAGCACTGGCAAAAAAGTTCGAGAAATTTACCAGGTCAACGAAACATGGTAACATGGATTATTGTATTTCCACGAACGATTTTTCGCAAAGGCGAGGAACTGCCGCAAACCATGCACATTTTCACCAAGTAGTACGCCCATTGTTGATATTAGAAGGTGCCGCCAAAGGGCCCAAAAATCACATAATATTTATTGTGGACACAATCTAAAAAATAAAAATACCAAATCTATATTTTTCTTATACGCAGCTAACGGCTCGGAAATCCGAACACGTCGCACTAAAATAATACCATTTGACCTCGGACTCAACCGAAACTTTATGTGGTCGTTCATCGTAACCGAAGTCGAACATCCAATACTAGGAGCGGAGCAAAGAAATCTATAGCTGGCCTGTACGGGCAGTCACCGACTGTCCTATTTTCTATATTGAAGTCCGGCGTCAAGAATTCTCTGCCGTAATTGCTCCTCCTCAATATTTTCTTTGAGAAAATTAGAAACCAGACTAGTTAATAGGAATGCAGATCGTTTTCAACGAGCCCTTATGGTTTATATCGCACATGAAGACTACTAAGGCTTTCATAAACCTGACGGTGGAATTTCAGAAGTGGACGAGCCTTTCGTTTCATCAATCCATTGCAGGGGTCTTCAAGATAATACGAAGCAGGCACTAACTTGGGAAAGAGAGTAATCTTGCCTTTCGATCGAGTTACGCATTGAGCTCGCTATTACTGGGTGCAAGTATCTGCGGGAGTCTGGTGCACCAACAGGGATGATAAAAAATGATTTGTTTAAGGAATTCCGGCTTAAGTCGTTTGAGAAGTGCAAATAATGCGCCTAAATGCTTACTGTCTTCATCCGCATTTGCCTACGGGGAAGTACTAGGTGTACTTGGTTTAGTACGAATGTGTCATGAATGAAATTTATAGATTTTTCTTTACAGTTATTTTATTACTAAGAAATTCGAAATTAAAGCCTCTTGCAGCAAGGAGAAATATTTACCCAAGTCGCTTAAAAATTCCAGTTTCATAATACTCTCCGGTTGCTTACTTTCGCCTACCTTACTCGCACATAAGCCGCTTATCTCGCTTCAAGAAACAAATGTAGCAACAATAATACAAGTCAACTAGCATACATTTATTGTCTCCTAGTCAATTTATGATGCTGATACAATTTATGGTAGCAAAGTTAATGCGTTAATGGAAAATCAATCAATTATATGAAATTTATCACAAAATAATGCGCCTCAAAGTATGCTTGTATATTTGTATTTTACCCANCAATTGAAAAAGCTCAATGGCAAGTGCGGTAAGAATAAGGACCTTATATGGGACTTTGCATGTAACTACAATGTGGCACCATCAATATTCATGCATTGCAAATATGTATGTATGTTCATGTGAAAAAAAGAAAGAAAAAAACTTGCCAAGCTCACTCACAAACTTCTTTTTCACTCTGGCTCTATTGTTGGCGCTTTAAAATCTTTTGCTGCATGGGAATTTCATATGAAGCATATGCATGCACATATGTATGTATGCAGTTTTATGTAAAGAGGACCAGCATGCCGTTGGAAGAATATCGAGAACCACTGGAAAAAAAAACATTTTGAAACTTATACGGCATGCTGTTGCTGGTAGCGCTTTGAATATGGCTAAATAATGAAGTGACGTTACTCCACTGGGCAATTAACTGGCAATTTATGACTTTGCTTGAACGGTGAAGCCGAGAAAAACGGAGGAAAAGAATCGAAATAAAAGTGCATAACATTTGACTTACCACAGCATGTTTCAACTTTGTTAATGTGTATGTCTGAATGTGTTTCGAAATTCACTTCATGCTGACATTTCCAAAGATATGAATATTTATGGGCTAACGCCTAGAAGTATGCAAGGAAAATGTATATGGGTTAAAATCTTACGATATGTATACAATAGCACTATAGAGACAAATAACAGCAAACCACTGATTATTAGCTTTTTTAAATCACTAGGAAATTTTTAATTTTGCGGGAAATATTTGGAGGAAATCGTTAACTTGTACACTATTTTCTTACTTTTTAAAGGATGAAAAAATGGTTTTGGCAGGATACCATGCAACAGAATCAATAAAAATTTTAAAAATTTCTATAAATTTTTTATGACTCATAGCCATTTTTTCTGTAATTCCAGTAGTAGGAAAGACGAAAGTCTTTCGGAAGAGAATGGGCAATTCTGGCAACTATCTTGATAGCTTGATACTTAAAGGATCTGCAAACGAGGAGGTCTGTGCTATTTAAAAATTAAATTAAATTAAAAAAACATTTGTATTTTTCTTTTTAAAACATAAATAAAAGAATTCACTTAAGAAAAAAAGAAAACAAATTAGAAAAATAACAAATCACATTTTTAAAAATTAAATGAAATTTATGTAAATTTTTTATTCTTAAAACAGTAAAATATAAAAATTACATTAGCAAAAGAACAAAATTAAATCATAAAATAAGAAATAATACTTGCAATTAAAAAAATATATTATTTTTTAATATTGTTATTGAGCTTTGTACCACGATTGTTTATTAGG
>NW_016197941.1:0-2766 GCF_001687245.7 Rhagoletis zephyria | reverse complement strand
GCATGTATGTAGTTTATGGTGTACTGTCTGTGGCATGTAGCAAGTAGCAGCGTGTTGTGTCATGTTCCAGCCCAGCTAAATGGCCAATTGACAGCCTGCTGGATTGACAGATTGACTAAGTGATGGAGTGATGGAAACGAGACCAACTACTCGCCCGTCTGTCTGTCTGTCTGTCTGTCTGTCTGTCTGTCTGTCTGGGCAGTTAGTTTGTAAAATTGCATGGCGTGGGCAGCCGCCACTGGCATGTGGCGTGTGAAATTAACACGCAGCCGCTGCAGTAATGTTGAAATGAGCATTAAACTTTTTAGCGTTCGCTGGTGGTGGTTGAAGAGAAGCAAAACAAAAATAAAAATAACGAAACATACACAACGCAGCAACAACAATTAGTGCAAACGTAACAAGGAGAAGTGGACCGCTGCAAAAACGCGACACTGACACCATTTCGCTGAACATGAACGCGGTCTGCGCTGTGTGCGGAACGAAGCAGTGCAACGGCGGCAGCGTTGTCGAGTGATGGGTGTACGAGTCAGGGTCATCAGTGTGTGTGTTTGTGTGTGTGCGGTGCTTGTGTGTTGGCTGGGTCGCCATTTGGACAATTTAAGTGTTAAAGCGTTTTAGAATGTCAAAAGTTAGCTTGAAATGGAAAATATTGCAATTTGCTTGTCAATTATTTGACTTCGAAATAGAGTTACCACTGGTACAAGCTATTCATACCACTTATGGGCTTGTGAATTATGGTATACGGAGATTTTTGCTAACAAGTGTTACAATTGTGAGATTAAATATTTTTTTTGCATAAAAATTCATCAACTTTAATTCACTCTGTCCACAAACAGTCGGGTTTTGCCAATTGGAAATACCCAAGCATTGGATTAGTGTTTTGTTTCGCCTTCCTAAGGGTGTAGTCATAAAGTAACGATACATTTAAAGTTCTTTAGACTACCCGATTGCCACCGATCGCCATTTTCGTGCACCGGTTGGCAGAAGCCTCATACCCAAGGATAATTCCTTGTCACTCTCTTATTTTATTATTTTTTTAAAAAATCTTTAGATTTTAATGTTTAAAAAAAAATTAAAATTTTTTTGCAATATGTTTGTTTTTGTTTACCGGCCTTTAAATTGTAAACTGTTTCAATTTTTATTTGATAAGCTGGAGGCCCAGAAAATACATAAAACACAGGTTTTAGTTTAGTAATTTTTAATGTCGATATTTCAACCTCAATCTGAGGTCATCTTCAGGAACTTCTAATTGCGCGCGGTCGACTGAGCACAACTAAAACCTGTATTTTATGTATTCTGTGGGATTCGAGCTTATCAAATCAAAATTACAAAATTTTTTTCAATGAATTTTTATCACACCAAAGCATTTCGGTTCATTTCCTAATGAAATTGTTGTTAAACAAATATTTCTTCGCGTCATTTATGCGTTTTTTTTTTAATAAAACGGGAAGCACTTTTATTATCCTGCATATTTTTATTTTTGTGACCAGTTCAGAGCCAGCTGACAAATTAGTGACTTTTTTGAGTCTAGAGACGTGAGGCAGCTTATTGGATTTTAGACTATCCATGTTCACCAAGAAAAGTCACTATTAGTGGCCAGAGTCTGCTTACTAAACCCAGGTTAAGTATAAATTTGGATGTCGAGACCAGAATGCTATTCTCCTCAAGAACGCAGAATGACTGCTTGCGGAATAATTCGTCTGTGATTTTTGGCACAGCGTGAACATCGTTTAGTTTCTGTATGGTGTCATCGGTCCAACGCAGGCCAAGTATTAGTTAAGATTTTAAGTAAATTTAGAGTAATTTTCAGCAATTCTTTGGAATTGAAAATCGGTAGAAAAGATGGCCAAGTTACATTACAAAAGGAAGTATAAAAATCCCTTCGTGGTGCAATTTATTTAGTGTGACTTTTGACCAATTTTTGCTCTGGAGTCTTAAGAGGTGGATTGATTAATTTTAGCTGAATTACATCCTGAACACCAGCGAAACCGCTTGTTTTTATCTGTCGTTTCTTTTTCATAAATAGATCTCAGTCGCCGCTAAAAAGGTGTTGACCATTTTTGGCTTCCCCATTCTGACGTAAATACATATCTGCCACGTTTACTATAAGCACACACACTTCGAAATATGTGAGTGTGAAAGTGTGTACTTGCCACTGCTTTAATACTTCTGCCTAACACTAAATATTTGTCCTCAGCTACGGTTATTAAAAAGTTAAAGTGATGTCTGAAAATAAGACGTAAAATGTCAGAGCTGGCCAGAGATTACAGCTTAGGGTTGGTGGCTTTGTTGATGACTAGTGGCGGATAAACAAGCATGCAGAAAACTAAAAGTATCCAAATGTCAGCCAAATTTTCGTACAGATTATCACTTTTGCTGTCCGTTTTATAACTTCAAGGTTTAGGTTTTAATTTTGCAAATTTATAAGCGAATATTTTGTAAGTTTATGTACATGTTTGTTCATGTTTCGGCTGTTTTGACTAATCTACTTCAAAAGGATTGTTGGAGAAAGAGGAGATTTGTAATTTTTTTCTTCACATTTTCCTACCCTTGGACCTAAGTCAATAAATATACACCCTTCTTGAGTGATACAATATTTAAAATTTTTTTTTTCATGTATTAAATTTCAAAGCTGCGTTCTTTAATATGCAAAAAAACTGTTCAAAATAAATGTATTTATAATAAATAGTATCTCGCTTCCACGAATTTCTACCGGCGCTATTTTGTGCGATTTTCGCCAAATTAATTTTTTTCAATTTGATGCCG
>NW_016197940.1:0-2766 GCF_001687245.7 Rhagoletis zephyria | reverse complement strand
TTTTTGATTCATTCCCACCTCGAAATTTTGTGGAAAGTACCTAAAAAAAATTATCTGAAAATGTCTCAAAAAATACGGATGCTAGCGTTTTGGTGCTTTTGGAACTTTTTTTATAGGAAATTTGATTTGTTATTTACGAAATGGGGACAAACGAGAAAATGCCTTTGAGCTGTAGAATTTTGAAGAAAACAAAAAGAATTTCCGTTTTTTTTTTTTAAACGGGAAATATTTGCACGCCTTAGTCGAGCACTTAATATTAATATTAAGAGCTCTAATTTTCAGGGAACTCGTTTTTTCAGGTGTTTCCCACAAAATTTCGATGTGGGTGTGAAAAAAAGACACCCTAATGTACTTACTTGATACGTTTTTACATCTGTGGAAGCGTATATTAAATCACAAAAGGCGTTACTATTTTGACTATTGGCGAAGAGGGACGGTGCTTAATAAATAGATAATGTAAAAACTGAAGAACAAACTACATATATGTATGTATGTACTTGAACATCGTCAAAGTGAAAACTTTTCATTACTGACTAAGCACTTCAGAATTAATTATTTTAGTAATGAAATGGGTGTATGTTAATCTGATGAATAGGAGATATTTATCAATTCACTATCAATACTTAAAGATGGATGATCGAAGTGAGAGTCTTCACATAGGTTAATGCCGATTTTCCACTAGGCATTGAAATGACAAAAAATTATGCCATTTAAAAAAATGCCATGTGGAAATGGACTTAATGACTATTTTTTTCACATAACGACACGATAATTTTTTAATGCCCAACTTTTTAATTTGTCATTTTTGCCATTTAATGCCTAGTGGAAATCCAGCATAAGTTAGGTTAGGAAGGTGAGTATGAAGCTTTCATTTTTCGAACCGCGGCACAGTGCTGTGCGAGTGGGCAAACTTCAAAAATTTCTGAAAAGGTAATTTATCCATTATCAAGGCTCCGGTTCCAAATTTTGTACAAAGTTAATAATACATAGAAAAAAGGCCCATGACGCATTTTAAACCAAATATTTTAGTCAGAGCCAAATCAGGTTCAGGTTTTACACGGAAGAAATTGCAAAAAAAACGACTTATGAGATATTAAGTTAAATATTTAATTTTTCCGTTTAAAATTGCTTAAGATAGCTACAAAAAATTAATATTAAAACAATTTTAAATCTGTAGATTAGACTCGCTATATTTTAGATGCAAATTTATTTTGTTGAAAGTAAAAATATTACTAATGTTTAAAGGACTAACTCTAAAAATCAAGTGTTTTTTTATTTCATAAATCAAAAATATTGGTCTATTACCTGTTGAAAAATTAAATACAACTATGCCACTTTTTTACACTTTGCGAAATAATGCGGTTTTGGCAGATGCATCAAATCATTTTTTAATTTTTTGTTAATGTCATCAGATCTGCGCCATTCGTTCGTTTTCCAAAACTGGGAAGGCACTTTAAATGCCTTGTCCTTTAAATGTGTAATAAAGGCCCAATTTTTTGAAAAGAGTTAGCACCTGTTAGCAAATTTAATTCAAATTATTTTATAAGTTAACTTAATTATTAAAAGAACGGTATCAATTGAAATGGGTATTGAAAGGATTGATTTCTTAATCAAATTCCATTTTAATTTAGGGAATTAGGTGACTAAAATTTTTATCCCCATATATATAGCAGTCAGACGAAAGAGGTTTAAGTTCATAGCTTGCAAATATTTTGAACAGAGTCGCCATCTGGTTGCAAATCGAGTTAAATGAAATTATACAAAATTTATATATATGAAATATTAAAATATTTATATCAAACGAAAGGGTTACGACATCTTATTTGTTAAATCGTGCACTTTATTATAATAGAAATGACTGGGCTGCAAGACTGCATACTCAAAGTATTTCTAGAAAATCGAATTAAACCACTCGAAATTTTTACGAAAGTTCTTTGATATTTTTTTTTTTAAATTTCATCTTATTTTTAGGTCCTCTGCATAAAGAGACCAGCGTGAACTCCTTTTTTTGAATCATTGACCCATTGGTGTATAATATTCAGCAAGCCAGCGCGCGCTTGCCATTTTGGCTGAATTGTACCATTTTTAGTACATTTTTCCAGTTGGGTACACTGGTACATAACTTTCAGATTTGGTACATTTTTTAAATCTGACAAAATGAGGAGGTTATTACTTACATCACATATTTACCTAATTCGAGGTGTAGAAGGGCATATCAATTAGGGAAATCTGCTATTATTGCGTCTCCGCCGGGAATCAGGAATATGACAAGCACTAAAATGCCTAATTTCCTAAATGGCCGAAGAATGGAGTGAATTTTTATGGCATCAACTCAGTAAATTTTATCCGATTGGAAAACGGTTTAACACGTTTTCATGTAGTAAATTTTCTGCGCCTTTAGAATTTTGAAATCCAAAAACTGATTACTCCTATCCACCCTATCGTAAAATGGGCATAGCAGCAAAATGTTTGGAGCCTTGGAACATCCGAGAGAATAGTTTTTGCAAAGGTAGTAGAAGTTTGAATCTAAGCAATGGAATGCTCTATAATTCATTACCTTTACTTGCTTAACATTTTTATCGACCTGGGAATATCAGCTTTCGACTTAAATGGGGAATTCAGAAGCTCAGTCAAACGCCTAGCAGATATGCTAACAGTGAATAGTTATTTATAGCATCCATTCAGTGGCATTGTTGCAACAATTGTTGTCGAACTTCAAATCGAGTAAACACTCGCTTAACAGCCACTTAGATGCAAAGCGAAAAC
>NW_016197939.1:0-2766 GCF_001687245.7 Rhagoletis zephyria | reverse complement strand
CTTATTTATATTGTATTTCCACATCATTCTTAAACGAAATTCGCCCAAATTGTGGGCTTTGCTTATTAAACATACAAACATACTTACATACATATGTATTAAAGTGCGGCACGCTATTGTAGGCGAAGGTACGTACTCATTGCATGTTGCAGTTGCGTGTTGTAAGTAATTATTTTTTTCAACGTTATATTGGGAGAGTCACAGATTTCCAAATAGGTTTCAAGTAGGAAGCAATATTCAATAGAGATGGTTAGTGTGAGCAACCGATGCTCCCCCAACGACTGGCTCTGCGTTTTATTCCACTCGNGTTCTAAGTATATCGAAATAAGTATACCAATAATAAAACCCAATTATTTTCCTAACAGAAAATGCCAGAAAATGCGATGGGGGGATAAATAAAAAATCTTCATTATTAAAGAATGATTAAATAAATAATTGGATATTGTTATCGGAAGTCTCCCGAAGAGAACCAGAGTTTTCCGATCGAAAAATACTGATTTTCAAGAATTCCATACCATTTTCACGAAAATTTGTTTTTTCCCCATACAAAATACATGGAAAAGTTTGAGCGCTTTGAGCGACCTCTAAATATTTTTTGATTTTAAAATAAAAAAATAGGGGTACACTTTTTTTCGGTACAGAACAATCCTAGGGGTGAGAGCATACAAATTCCGACTTCACTTATTTTGGACCACCCTAGTGTGCATATATGTACCTAGACATTCGAATAATTTCTATCCATTTTTTATAGTCATGTGCGTGTTATGTGTTTGTTTGCTCATTATTGATCACCACCGCCTTATTTAACTAATGATCCACGCTGCACACAACCTTTGTCTATTGGGCCGAGGTCCATTGTGGTATTCGTTATTTTTTTGCCTATAATTTTCATTATTCTACTCGCATAGAGTAGTCATTGTTAGAGATGCTATTGCCATTGCCTTTTATTTTACCTAGTCTGCCGACAATTCGGATGCGGCAGGTATGTTCATAATAGCAATATTATCCTTTAAGCCATAAACGTTGGTCCGAAAAATACACTCGAATGCAAATTACGGCCTGTGCGAATTCAGAAATATACATATACATCTCGTAAGTACCTACATACACACATATGATGGTTTAAAGTACAAAACCGCGTAACAAGAAAATGCAAAACCTCGTATGTGAGATTGCCAACATTTCATAGGATATGGTAAAACTTGCATTCATTCAAAACGGTTCCCTCTTTCATTCCTAGTTTTATCTCTTCTTATTATATCTGAGTATCGATATTTTAGTATGAATGGATAAGGGCTTGGTGCCAGGGAGCTTCCGATGAGCAAATATCTTTTTTGGCAAAAATGTCAGTTACGAGGTTTTGTTGAACCACGATACGCGGATTTGTACTTTGAGCGACGATATGTGCATACATGATGCGTAAATATATATGTTTGTGTATTATATGCATGGAAGTATGGGCATTACGGCTCAGCGGGAGATAGCAGCACGAGTTTCAAGCATTTTTACGATACTCTTTCATATTTTGTGATGCACTAATGCATATACATACATATACGTACATGTACATTAGGGTGGGCCAATTTTTTTCTACACCGCTAGTAGAAGAATCGGGTTCTACATTCAATTCTATGAAAGATCATAGCTCTGAAGTCAATTGAATTTTAAAAGAAGCTATCTTTAATTAATACAAAGTTAAAAGGCAGATTAGTTTTTACTAAAGTGTTACAAATGTTGTACTTGGCAGTTTTTTGGTACGAATTTTTTTTTTATCTTTCTATTTCATCTATTTTTTTTTTAAGACAAACACAAGAGGCTTTGAAGCAAAGGGTTTGTAGTTGAATCCGAATCTACTAGGATCCATGTCGAAAAAAGTCTTTCCATAAAAATTGAGCCGCCCTTATGCGCAAACATACCTGCAAATTTAAAAATGTCCATGATTATTGAAGCTGCTCGAATTACAAATTACATTTGCATGGGGAAAACCAGTGCCTCAGGCAGAAATCGTAATGAATGAGAGCAATGGAAAATGTTTCCAACTTCGCTGGTCCTATTTGCATTAGCTGTGCGCTTTGTAACAATAGTTCAATAATTTAGCTCACCATGAAATTGAATTTATCGTTGTAACAACGCATTAACAGGCCTAACAAAATTTTGCGATTCCCTCGAAATTTTGAGGGTATACGAGTCTAACGGAGCTCAGTTTCGAATTCAGTGGGTCGAAATATATGTCAGTAGGTGTCTGGTTAAAAGCACACACCACTCTGTTTTGTGTGCCGGTGTTATTATTATGTGCAAGTTTGAAGTTGTTATTAAATATATTAAAACTAAAGGGCTACAACGTTGTACTTTTTTTAATTTTTTATATTTAATTGTTTGTTAAAAAAGGAGCGAATATTATTTTTTCATTAAAAACTTTTATTTTTGCGAGTGCTAACTGAAAAATTAACTAAAATTTTGTCACAATTATTTTTTTGTGGCCGACAGCGATATTTTCATATGGGACTGAAAGAAAAAAAAATCGTATAATGTATTTGAAAGAGTCTATTATTTTATTTTATTTCATTTAACATATGGGTATTTCCATACGTCGCATACGTGACAGTCGTACGTTTCAATGTGATGCAAACAAGGAATACCATTTGTTTTCTTTAACTTTGTTAGGCCATTGTATAGCACATAATTAGCTTTATATTTAACCGGAAAATGAATACAAGCGAACTGCTTGGTCCTGAAATATAAGCATTTAAAGTGAGTGTCGTTACG
>NW_016197938.1:0-2766 GCF_001687245.7 Rhagoletis zephyria | reverse complement strand
GACCAAAGTTATAATACCATTTCATGCTCATGAAAGGTATAAAAAGCGACAGGCATACGAAATGGGAATGGAAGCGCTAAAAACTATGACAGTCATAGCACAAAAAAAAAAATGTTTTGTCAATAAAGATGACTAACAGCCTAGTTTGTATTTGTGCCTCTACATATGCTTCTATTACATACATACATACGCATGCATAATCCAACCTATGCTGGCGCTGATATAATTGTTAGCTTAAATGTCCGTAAATTGGTTAAGTAAATGATGAGTCGTGGTTTTATTGCATCATTTTGTCTGTGCCAGATATAGATGTAATTCAGTGGAAAATAATCAAAAGCTCTGTGAACGAATTACTAGGAATTTAATTCCAATTAAATTTTCATTGGGTTTTAAATGACCTTATCCTCAAAAACTTATTAAATTTTATGCTTATGTAGCATAGCGAACAAATATGAGAAATTTTGTAGAAAAAATAAAAAATTTTAGCACTGAATAGAACTTAGCTGATTTTAATACACTTTTTATACGCTGTTATTTACTTTCATCAATCCCGGCGGCTGTAATAAACTTCGAGCTTAGCTCAGAACCCAATGTGTGCTAGGTGGCGCAGGTGTCGAGGAATTTGAAACCCCCGTATATTTATGGCCCGGATATGGTTCATATAGGGAATTTATATTACTTACGCCGGGGTCGAAATATTTCGAGAATATATAAGATACTTACAGTGGGCAGCAGAGATGAGTACGCGGTGATTTTGATTAAATATTTTCAATGTTTTTAAAATTGAAATTTTTTGTTGTTTTTTTTTCAAAAAAATATGGTTTATGCTCTAAACAAAACCATATAAATTAAACTGTCAAACTTTATACATTTAAACAATTTTCATTAAAATTTCAACTTTTTAACTACTAAAACAAAATTTTCAAAAGTGGGCTACCAAACTGCGTACTCAAAAAAATTCTAAAAATTCAGATTGCAATTTTAATGAAAATTTGTAAAATTTTTCTAAGCTCTGTAAAGCATGAAAAAATAACGAAAACATTTTAATTTTAAAAACCTTGCAAATATTTAACAAAAAGTAACCGTGTACTCATTTCTGCTGCCCACTGTATATGCCCCAGAAAAAATTTCTCCGATCGGTGATACATTTGGAAACCCCGTGCCAACTTTTGCTAGGCACTCAATGATGCTTTGCCACTTTTTTCAACAAGTCAACTACGAGAAACAATTTAACTCTCTCTAGTGGTTCTGCTTGTTTTTATATCGAAGCTTGTTTTTTGCTAATATACAATATTCAGAAAACAGTTTTTATTTTGATTAGCTCTGCTAAAAATATTCCACCAGTTGATGCGAGGCGCCTCAAAATTAATCTAAATAAAATTCGTTTCATTGACCCACTAAACAATATAATTTGGCCATAAAATTGTAATAAAGAGAGGAAAATTCAAATTCTATCTACGACTATGTGCATATAAACAAATCACATAAAAAAATCTATAAATTTGTTTACCTGTGATGCTCGACCTTTTCACTGCCAATGTCTAATGGCATATTTTCATGCTTTATATAAAAAATTTTGTGCAAAATTTTCCACGCATGAAAATTGTTTATGAAGATTTAAGGCGTGAAAACCAATCTAGTAAATACATTTATGAATGGAATTTTTAATGAAAATGGCAGAAAATGTACGAGTAGGAGACTGTTATTTATGTACATACATACATACGTCTATGCTTATTATGTTTAAATGAAATGTTTTGCTAATTGCGTTCTGGAATTTACTTTTAAAATTTGTTTTTTTTTGCAAATATGTGAATTCGAATGCGGTTAACATCAAAGAATGACGTTGTTAATGTGGATTGTAGAAAAAAGGTGCATTCAAAAGTAAAAATATAAAAAGTTTACAACATAATTTTGTTTATGTCGATGAAATTTACCATTTTACATGATCGAAGGAAATTTCTTACTCAAGTGTTATTTACAACAACAATGATTCTGACAAGCGTTTAGCCTTATCTCCTTCTTCAATTTACATGAAGTTGTTGACCTGGCCCATACAATATCAAACCAATTTAAAAAGTTTAAAATATCTATGAAAGATTTAAAGAAAATTCTTAATTTTGTGGTGTGGATTGGATGCCGGAAGTGTGATTAGGGTGTATGGAGCTCGCAATGATGGAGAACTAGCTTTGGTTAGAATTGACATCAGTGAAATGCGGCTCTTCATTGCTACCAGTGAACATTCGCCTAAAGTAGTTTTGCCAGGCAAGTTCGGAAAAACAAATTATTTTTTTGCCAAGAAGTGAATTTTGGATTTTTAATTACGGCTTTTTGTATTCCAGGCCCATGTGGGATAGGGCCTTTCTATATTAAGGTAACGATATGTACGTAACAAAGAAATTGCGGCTCTGTAGGTAAAAATAATTTCTAAAATCTATTATAAAAAATTGTTTACATTTAAGTAGTTCCCAAATGTACTTACTAGATATTATATTGCTTTTGCTAAACAAAAGCTGATGCCACGCGCCCTATTCGTGCCACAACATTGCCCACTGCTCAGTGAGGTAAATACATACCCACAATTCTACTGGCCTAACATATCCGAAAATCATCACTTAGTTGCTACAAAAAAATTTCAATTCAAAAACAAGTAAGAAAGTCTAAGTTCGGGCGGAGCCGAACATTAAATACCCGGCGCAAGTATTAAATATATGTTTTTTCACCTTTCCGAAACCTTCCGCTAGATGGTAAGCCGGGGTGTATCAA
>NW_016197937.1:0-2766 GCF_001687245.7 Rhagoletis zephyria | reverse complement strand
ATACAAGGGCAAAAAGTTTTAATTTTGGATTGCTAAAATATTTTCTAATAAAATTAGTTACGCCATGAATTTTATTAGAATTATTGAAACAAAAATTTTATATTTTTATATTACTTTGCACAAAACATTATTCACAGGTGTGAACAAGAGTTTATATGAAAATAATTTTACATATATAAAAAGTACCAAAGTTATTTACAAAAAATTTAAATTACTACTTTCAGTAATTGATGTTTTTTTTTTTGAATTTCGTACACCATCTGTCTGTTAAAGCAACTTAACTTCTTAACTTTTGTTTATTTTTCTTCTTCGTTTTGCGAAAATTTGCCATTTATCTCGATTTTTTTGTGGCATCATATAAATTAATGCGTTTGTCATAAAAAGATAATTACCCAAAAAACACCCACTCGTATGCCATTAATTAAAATCATATTCGTCGTTATGTCCACTTGAAGATATGCNCTACAACATACGCATTCCATTCACATCAATAAAAATTTATGATGCAAAAGTGCAAATTTTCACATTTGTAATAAAATATGAATTCAGCCTTAACTGTGTTTCAGATCATTCACGAGATTGAAGAAATGTATATATAATAGAATGTGATAGTCAGGATGTTTACATATGTGTGCACAGTTGCCACTTTGGTACAATTGTACCAAATATGGGCATTTTTTCTCCGTTTGGGCCTTTTTTGTTTGTTTTGAGCCTTTTGAAGCAACGTTCGTTTGAATAAGCAGCACTTACGGTTTCAAACTTTATAAAAAATTTAGGAAAGTTCGAAAAATTCCTATCGAAATTTCAATTGTTTGATCTGAATCTTTAGAACATTTTTGGGTATGCAAGTTTATAGTGCATACTATTTTAGCCTAATTAAGTGCAAGTTTCAACCCCCTTAAAAAACCTCAGAAAAAAAATCGAAGCACACCTTCGTTTCTCATCTCAGTACCACTTAACGTACCACATTAATTTCAGTAAATTAAAGCTCGTTAAAAATCATTAAACCTTTGCTAAGGAAATACACATTTCGATTCGAAGGCAATTTGGAGTGTTTTTTTGCCGACCACAGGTGTAGCCTTTTTATATTTTTCATCATATCTTTGGCATTTACAGTCGGATCTTATAGTATATTTATATACCAAATATCTCAGTTCCTACAACGCTAACGTACCGCCCTAATGTCAGTAAGTTAAAGCTCACCAAAATTCATTAAACGTTTGGTAAGGAAGTATTTCGAATACTCCAGTAGAACTATTTAAAAATAAATTTATTTCCGAATGTACGAGTTAAGATAGCGGAGCCAGATATTTTACAGGATTAAGGTTTGCGACCCTAAGCGCCGGAAAGTTGAGACCCTTCAACTTTTTTGACGCGTTTATAAGACTGCGATTGTCTTGCTGTGTTTGACGAAATATCTCAAAGATAGGATTAATATATTCGACTTGAATAATCAGCCACAAACTTTAACGTTAACGAAATTGATCGAACTATCGTAATTCTCAACCTATAGGGTTATCGATATTTATTGGTAAACCAAATATGTATATGGGGTAATCGAAATCTCAAGGTTATGTAAGTTCATCGAGTTATCACTGCTTATCGAATTTTATCCTGTTACACAAGTGTAACGAGTTATCGAAATTTGTCGATAGCTTTCGAAAAATATGAAGCTATCAAAATTAACCGAGTTATTGAAATTCATAGAGGTATGCAAAGTTTATCGATTTATATTTTTTTGATTATCGATATTTGCCGATCCCTCGAAACGCTTAGTTATCGAAGTTAATCGAAAATTATCGAAATTAATCGATTTGTCGATATTTTTGGGTTATCGTGTTTTGGTGTTTTTGAAATTCAATGAATTATCGATATATATCATTTTATCCAAATTTATCGACAAACTGGAATGTATTTGGTCAATTTCAAGTCCTTCCACAGACCTTCAAAGATATAAAAAAAAAATTTAGTCTCGTTTGAGTTCCAAAACAGGAGATTTTCCGGTAAGCAATTTTTTACCTTATAAATTAAATGACGTGCTAAGTTAGAAAACCTCTCCAAGGATCTTAAAAAACTAGAAAACCTGTCGAATTTCGATAGTAACTGGAACTCCTAGCTAGTAACTGTTATTTTTCATTAAAATTTATGGCATTTAATGCCCAGTGAAAATCCGGCATAAGTCTTTCTCTAGGATGGCAGATTAAACACACAAAAAAAGTTCATATGAATGGATAAAAAAGATATTGATCGCATGGTGGTCAAAACAATTACTTTTATACAAAACTATCGATAAATAGATTGACAAGGAAATCGATAACATAATCGATAAATATACATGGCAATATCGATTAATTCATTGATAATTAAATATGTATACCAATTATCAAATAATCTAATAAAATAATGAATTTGAAATGGAGTAAAACTTTGTATGATTTTTAGCAATGTGCCAACTAATTACAGAAACTCACACTACAAACTTACTTATTTTTAACAGAAAATTTCCATCATTAATTTACTTCTAATTTATGCTTTAATTTATATAATCTCCTATGTAGTAAATAGGACACTCTCATGCGTACATATGCATAAGTTTTGAACAAAAACATGTTTTCGAAAACATAAATTTAAGCAATTTTAATGCAAAATAAACAAGAAACAAACCCCGCCGTTTTCAAAACAAATTCATAAACAAAATAATTGCATATAGTCATCGACTGAAATAAAGCCAAACTATACAAATCATAAAAAAACTAAAAAAAAAAA
>NW_016197936.1:0-2766 GCF_001687245.7 Rhagoletis zephyria | reverse complement strand
TTTCGAAATCTGACCGTCCTCCTTCCGGTGATGATCTCGCTGCTGGTGTTGATTGTCATCCTGGGCACGCTCTTTGGGTGTATGCGTCGACAGCATGTGAATCACGTGGTGAATGGCAGCGCCGATGGAGGCGGCCATGGAGGACACGGTGATGGGACGCTCTGCTCGGAGCATTGTCTGCACAGTGGAAAGGAGGCAATGGCCATGATGGAGCGCAATGGTGGTCGACGGGGTAGTGAGTGCTATCCGCTCAATGAATTCAGAACTGGCCCCTTAGGTCCGATGGGAAATGGAGTCAATGGCGTCGGAGGTGGAGGAGGAGGAGGTGGTAATGGAGTCGTTCAGTCGACCTGTGCCTCGTTGAACAACTCTAGTTGTGACTCCAAATCAAACCTCCTCAACCTGAACGGTGGACTGGGGCTGGCAAATGGCGGCACTGCTGACGTCCTGATGGGACACCTAAACAACAACAACAACAATAACAACAACGGCAACGGCAACATCAACCACCTGATGGGAACCAGTCCTCGCCACGTGACGATGCACTCCAGCTCAAACTACGCCGAGCCCACCGGCGCCCAGGCAAATCACTTTGCGACGCTGAACTGCAAGAAGATGAAGATGCTTGCTGATCAGCAGCAGCAGCAGCAAAACCAGCAACAACAAGCCACCTCATACTACTCATCGCCTCAGCGAAAGCTGATGATCAGCGGACTGGCAGCCGGTGGGGGTCAGCGAATGACCACCACCGGAGCAAACTCTGACCACGAGTACGCCGAACCGCTGCAGGCGATGCTTAATCGAGCTGCTCGCTGTAGTGTTGACCTTCTGCTTGACGACGGTAGTGATCAGGTGGTCAATCACTGTCAGCTGATTGGAGGTGATGGTCAACAGCAGCAGTCAGCGACACATGCTCTGCTCAACTTAGGCGGTCAACAGCAGATGTCTTCAGATAAGCAGCAGCAACAACAACAACAACAACAACAGCAGCAGGCCTATGCGACTATCAACAAGAAGAACATGTCCTCGATGCCGTACTTGTGAGCGGAGACAATCACAATTTTTTGGTTAAATGTGATATTTTTCATGCGAATGCGATTCTCATTTTTCTTTCTCTTTGTACTTTTCTGTTTACTAGTCCATTTTATCTTCTTCCCCCTCTTTTGACTGTGATCTCGTTTTCCTCCCTCCCACATCCTCCATCATTTTTTGGCAAATCATTCCATTTCATTTCACCACCTTTTTTCGCTGTGTCATTGCCCGTTTACTTTGCCACCTTTCCACCAATCTTGTTATTACCTTGCAATTACCAGATTTGTTATCACGCTCTGTTACCACAATGCTCTGACACAATCTCCAAAGCTGTACAAAAGAGAAATTATTAAAAGCTTTCTTTTTTAAATACCCGCTGGTTTTTAATTTGGTTTGGACTTTAACTTTGTGGCAACTGGTCGTGGTGGTCTAGTAATAGTTCTGTCCGCCGATAGCAGGCGCCGCCGTACAGAGATTGCTTGAGCTTTTTATTTTTTTGGTGCAGTACACTGGAGCATGCTTCTGTTTACATTCCGTCTGACGTGCCTTTGATGAACGCCTTTTTATTTTTAGAGAATTTTATTTTATCATCTAGTTTAGTTTCCNGAGCATGCTTCTGTTTACATTCCGTCTGACGTGCCTTTGATGAACGCCTTTTTATTTTTAGAGAATTTTATCATCATCTAGTTTAGTTTCACTATCAATTTCTAGAAGAAAAATCAGGTCAACAGTAAATCGTCACTGTGAACTGTGAATGCAATGTCAATCAAGTGCCTTTCAAGCTGCTTTTTACCGTTGTGCCAAATTCTCTTTCACGCTTTGATGCACTGATGTCATCACTTGTGATCAACACGTAATCATCGCCATAACTAAATCCTATCAACAAAATGACGAGCCGACGTGTTCTTTTCCACATGCTGGGCGCCATAATGCGCACCTTTGCCGTGTTTCGCTTCAAGAATCTGGCCTCACTCTTCCCCTCGGGTCGGTCGTCCTTTGGTGCGAAGGGCTACCCAGTTCAGAAGGGCCACGCCTATGAGACCATCGAGGTGAACAGTGTGGAGCACCTGACGATGCTGTGGCAACGATTTGACTTTGAAAGTCAACTGCACGTCCTCGCACAGATGGTGGAACGTTTTGGCGCCGAGACGCTGTTTAGAGCCGCCGATCCGGCGGGTAAAACCGTCTGTCACTGGATTGCCTACAAAGGTGAGGAGTTGGTTTGATGAATGATGGTGATTTACTTAATTAAATCTTCTTACTTTACAGGCACTCGACCGGCGCTGAAGTACGTTCTCGACTGTGATCCGAGCATCATCAACGTCTGGCACCTTGATCGCACCAATCCGCTCATTCACCTTGCCTTTATGGGCAATAACATCGACATGGTGGATGCTCTGCTCGAACTGGGCCTTGATCTTAATGTCACCAATGAGTGAGTGACCAAATACTATTTACAAACAACATTTTAATTGATAACACTTTCCTTCTCCAGATACGGCCAGAACGCCATGACCAAGGTCATCCTAGCGGTGTACAACCTCGGCAATGACGTGAAAACCTACGACATCGTCCTCCGGTGCTTCATCTACGGCATCGACGTGAACAGCGCCAACGTGGACACAAAGCAGACGCCGCTGCACTACGCCGTGCAGCGATTCTACGAACAGGACGTCCACCTGCTGCTGCGACTGGGCGCCAATCCAGAGGCGACCGACAACTGGGGCCGCTCGC
>NW_016197935.1:0-2766 GCF_001687245.7 Rhagoletis zephyria | reverse complement strand
CAGCAGCAGCAGCAGGAGAGGTCATCGAAACGACGCACTCCACTGGCCTACATGTTTGCGGTGAGTAGTAGGATCTACCTGAGACCTCTGGTAACTAATGTCTTTTTCCCAGCTCCTTCCAGTGGCCACCTTCTGCCTGGGAACATGGCAAATCTACCGACTGCGGTGGAAGCTGGAGCTGATCGCCAAGCTGGAACACCTGGTCAAGAGTCCGCCGGTGGAGTTTCCCGAAAAGTACCGACCATCAGTGTCAATGTTTTTCTCTTTACTAACTCCAACCTTGTTATCTATAGTCTGACCAATCTCCAGGAGCAGGAGTACCTGAAGGTCCGCCTGACGGGCTACTTTGACGCCAAGTCAGAGCCGATCTTCATCTTTCCTCGTCCTCTTCTAAAAGAGTCCTCAACCTCGAATAAGCAACCCGAATCAGGCGGCGGCCTCTTCAGCAGCTCCAATTCGAACATTGGCGCCCAGCTCGTGCTGCCCTTTGTTGTAACAGAAAGTCGTCTGGTGGAAGCGTACAACCAGCTGCTGCTCGACTCGGGCCGCGAAGACCTACTGATCGACAACAGCAACGGCAACAAACAACAGCCGATGCGAATTCTGGTGAACGTCGGCTGGGTGCCGCGAGAGACGATGGACCGGGTGAACCGCTCGTACTACGGCACCAAGAACAACTCCAGCAGCCCACAGTCAGCTTACAATCAGGAGATTGAGC
The DNA here is from genome assembly GCF_001687245.7 of Rhagoletis zephyria. Taxonomy (NCBI): domain Eukaryota; kingdom Metazoa; phylum Arthropoda; class Insecta; order Diptera; family Tephritidae; genus Rhagoletis; species Rhagoletis zephyria. The sequence continues at coordinate 2,048 of NW_016197935.1, read as the reverse complement.
TGATTGGCGTCATTCGCAAGACGGAAAAGGTTTGGCCTGCACCAGAGTTCTACTTCAAAACAATCTAACCTCTCCATTTTCCATTTCAGCGAGAGCCCTTCACGGCGAAGAAGGACACCGGCCATGGCTACGTCAGCCGGCGGGACATCAGCAAGATCTCCGAGGCGCTCGACACGACGCCCATCTTCCTGGACGCCTACCAGTCCTATCCGATCTCGCTCGCCTACCACGGTGAGACGCTGAGCCCGGTGGGGGCGCAGACCCGGGTCGCCCTTCGCAATGAGCACCTCTCCTACATTGTCACCTGGTACAGTCTGACGGGCATCCTCTCCTACCTCTGGTACAAGAAGATCTTCAAGCTTCGTCTGTAGTGTTTTGCCAAGTCTTGTTGTTCACCATTTACCTAAATAAATCTGTCGTTTTTGAATCCAAAAAGCACAAATTGAGGGGATCCTAAAACATTTCCCGGCGGCCGTCAAAACAGTGCCGGGAAAGATTGCCGCCGCTTGGATGATTTGTTGTTGTTCTCTTTCTGGAGTAGACTATCTGTGATCATCCAGTAGTTCAAAGAAGATGGCCAAGAACGAACCAACAAATGAGGAAGAGCTGTCGCCCAGCGAGCAGAAGCGCCTGGAGGAGCTGCTGAACCGGGAGATCAGGCGGATCAACGAGGCGGACGAGCAGCAGCAGCNGATCAACGAGGCGGACGAGCAGCAGCAGCCTGGCAGCAAAAGTCTGGAGCGCTTCAACTACGCCGGCCTCCTCTCGACGCTCTTCTACCTGGGCGTCTTCCTCGCCATCGGCCTGCCCATCTGGTACCGGACGACCACCCCGGAGCGGTGGCCCCTGCCCGACGTCAGCCAGCTGATGGTGCGCAGTCAGACGCTGACGCACTACTACAAGATCTCGGTGGTCTTCCTCGAGGACCCAAGTGCCACTTCTAAAGAAGAGATCGAGACCAGCCGGCTTCGGGCCTGGCTGCAGAACAATCACCCCCGGCGGCAGAGCCTCGACGGCAGCCTCTCCTTCACCAACGACTGGACGGTGCGGGCCGCCTTCGAAAAGGAGCTGAAGGTCTTCGCTGAAGTGGCCAGTTCGAAATCACTGGAGGCGGTGGACGAGGCCTTTGGCGACGAGCCGGACACCCGTCCCCAGCCCAACTCTATCGTCTTCTACGTTCTGCCTCAATCATTGAAAGCAAACACACTGATCACCAGCGGCCACTACCGAGCTCTCTACATTGACCTTCGGAACCTGCCAAAGCCAAACGAGGACGAGGGCGAAAATGTACACAGCCTTCTGGGCGAGGCCATCAACCGGCAAGTGGAGGCCATCCAGTCGGTGGCGGAGCAGTTCTACGCCGCCCAGGCCGGCCAGGACCACGACCAGGACGTGTCGCTGCTGATGGGCCGCAACTTTGACCTCATCTTCGATGTGATCTACGAGGACGAGGAGGAGGAGGAGGAGGCTATTGAGGGCGGCAAACCGTTCCTCGAGGCTCGACGGGACCGCCACCAGCGCCTGACCGCCACCATTGACCAGCTGATCGGCAGCTTCTACCGCCGTCATCAACAGTTTGCCAGCTACTTTCACGTCAACTTCATCTCCCAGGTGCTGCACTACGTCCTCCCGGGCGACTTTATCAGCTCGAGGCTGGTGGCTAAGCCATCGAATGGAACATCATCAACAAGCAAATCGGACCAAAGACTGCTGCCTCTCTCCAGCGCCCACGCCATGCTCGACTACATCGAGGCCCGGCGGGTGGAGCACGACAATGAGAAGAGCTACCACGTGGTGCTGTACGTGGCCAGCAACCGGGCAAAAAAAGGTTCTCTCCAATTCTACGACGCCGCCTCGGAGGCCAAATCGAACCTCCTCACGACGCCCTTTCGCGGCGCCATTCTCATCCTCAACGGAGGAGAGGGGCAGGCGGCGGCGGAGGACCTCTTCACCGGCTTTCGCCAGCTGATGAGAGGCTTCTTTCGACTGAGCGATAGTCAACAGCAGTCAACCGTGCTACATTCCAACTCCTTCACCTTCTTCAGCCA
>NW_016197934.1:0-2766 GCF_001687245.7 Rhagoletis zephyria | reverse complement strand
GACCAGTGTAGTTACTGTACCTAATTTGAATCTTGATAAAGAATTATGCTTATATGCATGTACATATTAATAAGTGGCTGCTATCAAGGAGGCGGTGGATTTACTGCTATGACAGTCAGGGCAGTGAGTATTTATTCTGATATCCAAGCGGCCATCAGGTCCTTGTGCATGTTGGAGGTGCGCTTTAATTTGGTTTGAGGAATGTCTTCTCTTGCAGAGAACTGCGTGGCTGACGAATTGGCCAGGAACAGCACTCGCGATACATAGAGAGCGGCTGAAGGAGCTATTGATCAACTGTGTATATATGGGCCTCATGTCAACTCAGCGAGCGTTGGGCAAATACCTGTACATGCGCGATTTCTTGGTCCTTCTGGCCGATGGCGGACTACTCACACTCACAAAGCCGCAGCTCTCACTTTGGTGGGGGTTCTAACGGTTCACTGTACAATCGGTATTCACACAGTAAGGCTGAGAATGCTACCGAACCCCGCTTGTCGCAGTTTCCTGGAAGATGATGAGGTGGATGCCTATCGTTTGCAAGGCTAAGGTTGAAGTACTAGGACTGTCATATCCTTAATAGCTCCGGGGAGCTCTGGGCCATTGACATTAGCCGAATTAGTAATTACATAATCGGCTCAGGGCGTTTTATCGATTAAGTATTGGGTGCCGTTCAGATTGTGGTATCACAAAGAGCGATATAATAACTGTGTAAGTGAGCCCCGTATGCACGGGGCTGCCACCTAACCCAACCTTAACCTAACATATTAACAATCATAATAGGGGTATTCTCGATCTGTTACATACTGTCTAGAATGGTGCATAGATAGCATAAATAGCATGATTGGGTAAATTTCTTTTTGTTTGAAAACATGAAACAACTACAAAATGATCCAATCTTGCTATATATGCTATCTAAATATGCGCCATGCTAGACAGTATGTAACGGATCGAGAATGCCCCTAATAATAATACTTTGGCGCTTGCACTTTTGCTAAGGTTTAACCGAGATTCTCATCTTGTTTGCGGTGTGCATCTTGATGTGGTTAAACAAATGGAGGGGCTTACAGTTTTACGCCGCACAGTGGCGCGTTTGTTAAATTTAGCCGGAAAAAATTCACTGCCTCATTTCAAGAAAATTCAATATGGTTAAAGTCAAGAGATATACACGGACCCACAAAATGCGAAAATTGTATTATTTAGCTTTCATTTTGACATATTTCTTGCGTCCAAAAGTGGGAGAATGAAAATTATAAATTTGAAAAGGCGCACTTTCTTTAAAAGTCCTCTTCAAATATTTTGAAGTATACGTTCTATAAAAGATAACACATTGCTGTGATTTTGATAACAGTGCATCACAGAATGCTTAGGGAGATAGGTTTTTATTTGGAATTAATATTATAACTTCTATCTAAAGTAGACAATCCAAAAGGTTACACCGCGTAACACCGCTCTGTTTCTTTTTATATTTTTTACTTCTCAGACTTCGCACCAGCTTGCTTCAATGCTTTTTAAGCAATTTAAAGGGGATTGTACTAATCAATTTCATCTTAAGTCGCGGAATAATTTTCATTCTCATCGTTTTCAGGGTTCATTCGCTTTCGAGCACACTTTTTCAGCATTAAAACAACAACAAACATTTCTCCAGAGAGATTTACCAGAAAATTTTGACGATACGGAAATTGACAATTATTTTTCAGATACCATATGAAATATGCAAACATGCTAAATATAACCAATAAAAAGATTTTAGTTCCTATATTCGCGAAACTGGGGACAAAAAATAGTAAAACTACATATTTAATTTTTCTATTAATGACATAATTTTATTTTCAATTCTATTAAATGTACTAGTTTCTGATTTATATTACAATCTAATTTCCTATCTATTTTTAGAGAAGAAATGCAAGATCAATTTTGTCTTTTATTGGAGACAGCCGTTTGAATGTCTTTCTGTATAAGAAATTGCAATGTATGAACATATTGCGGAACCCTACTTTATGAGCTTTCCAAAATATATTTATAAAATTATTTGCGATCAGTATGTAGTTTGAAAGTGACACTGCATTAAGTGGAGAAACCTCAAAAAATGCCACTTTTAAATCTCTTCTACACTTGAGGTCCGCAATAGACCCACATCTCCCGACAATTATTTACTCGTTTTAATTCGTTAAAATCCATAAAATAATTTTTTCCGGCTACCATACAAGTTAGCAGTTTCATTGTAAGTTTATTTTTATGAATTCATAAATCAATTTCCAATTCAAAAAATGTATGCAATAAATTAAAACTTTAGGGGTATTCACCGCCATTTCGGTAGTTTTGGTAAACTGCTGGTTGTTACTCGATAATTTTATCAACTGTGAACGTCCTTTTCAGCCTACTTTTGTAAGTCTGATAAATTGTGTTTAAAAACAGCTAGCTGGCGCTTTTTTTCTTATATAAAAAAACAAATTGTAACAAATTGTAATATTAATGATTTTTACTCAATATTTTCTAATTAGTTTGTAATTGAATCAAGATTTAGTATGCTTAGCCTTCACAGAGGTTTTGTAAAAAAAGAAACACAAAAACAAAATCATCGCTAAAACAATTCTAGTTGCAGAAGACTCTCGAAGACTATTGTTTAAATAAAAAAGTATTTTTTTTTTTTAACAAAAAACAAAACCGACTCCAATTCTCATGTCAAATTTTAAGATTACCGTAAATTTTCTCATGGTCCTACCGGATCTAAACCTATACGCCGCTATGTCTGAATTTGGAATCCCC
>NW_016197933.1:2333-2766 GCF_001687245.7 Rhagoletis zephyria | reverse complement strand
GGCTTCAAGCTATAGGAAGAGCTGATGTTAAAACGAGGCAGCATTAGATCAACTCTATTTTCGTATTCTAGGCTTCCTCGCTGCTTCTTGAGAGCTTCTTGAGCGAACGTTGAGCTGATGGTGTCATTGACTGACGAAAAATTAGTTGAAGTCTCGGCTGGGAGAAAGAGCAACATGCTCAAGGTGTTTCCACTGTACGGCAGTTCCACCAGCTCACCTTCATTAAGGCTAGCGTACTTGATTTTTTCAAAGGATTGCCACATCATCGGAACTTTGACTTCTTTATCTTTGCCATAAATGAACTTCCTATCCTTTGTAAATTTTTTGCTAAAAGAATGTTCCCAAGTGCCTTTAAAGTACAGTGCATTGAGAAGTACCATTCGGGTGTCGTCGGTTGGATTTTCCTTTAAAATTGTATCAATTTTGCCCCTGG
>NW_016197933.1:0-2291 GCF_001687245.7 Rhagoletis zephyria | reverse complement strand
TTTTTCAACTGCTTGCTTGCCTTCCTTTTGAAAGTTGACTGTAAAAATTTTAGCTTTCAAGCGGTTCTTTACGATGCGCAAATAGCTGGGCAGAAGGGAGTACTCGCTCTGCAGTGCAATTGCATTAGCCAGCTCTAGGGTGTTATTCGCATTGCTGGAAAAATTGTTTAGCTGGCGGAGGAGAACTCTGAAAGAAGTGTACAGCTGACTCTCAGTCATGTCGGTATTGAATCTGAAAAGGTAAAATGTAGTAAATAAAAATTTAACTATTTTTGAGTTCTTGCCCAAGTGTACTTTTGATCTGCTCAAAAGTGTCTTCATTGGCACCGGCTAAAACCATCGTTAAGACGGTGCTAATGCTGAAGGGAGAGATGAACAGATTTTCAGGGTCACCATTGGCACCTCGATTTGAGCGTTCTTTTAACTCAAGTTGATGCAGCAACTGGTAACCAAAGTCGTCATTGGCGGCAGCAATTTTAAGTAAATTTTGTTGAGTAGTTTTTGAAGTAGCAGCAACAAAATGAGAATTGACGATAATTGCCAAAACAATTACTGGAAAAAGATGGCACATTTTGGCCTGGCTAAAACTGCATGAGGTGAGCTCAATGAGAAAATGAAAAGAAACTTTTAGTAGATTGGTTGAAAGACGAGAGACTCAAGCTTCTGATTTTAAAGTTACTTTAATGACTCATCACAGCGTCTTTTTATACAAACTGCTCGACACTAGTTCGAACTGACAACAATTGCCGGCTAAAGTTCTCTAGCGGTTACCAGTTGCTACTTTTTTATTTTTGTTGAAATACATTAATTTGAAGTATCGGTAGCATTTATAAAATTCCGCTGCTAGCCTGCAAACTTTGTAAAAGTAAAAAAAGTCAATTTTAAAAATTAAAGCTTTATGAATGTAATTTGTTGACTTGAAATGATTTTTTAACTTTAGGGCTTATTGACAATGCCAGCAAAAAGTGTCAGCTGCAGACGATTGCAGCGGATGGCAAAAAGGAAAGATCGGTTAAAGTCCATTTGAATAGGTGGCAACGAAGGACCAGCAGAAAAAAAAGCAATTTCAGCATCAGTCACTGCTGCTGCCTCAGCACCTTCTTCATTGACCTCCACCACAGCCTTGTGAAGAACGTTGGACAATTGTAAATTTTCATCATCATTCGATTCAGCGATTCGAGTGAAATCGGCGCCATCTTCAAATGCCGTTTCAATTCCAATCCCTTGAAGCGTAGGCTTTAGTTCAAAAGAAGACTTGATCTTAAAGCGAGGCAGCGTCAGAATGACTTCACGGGTTTTTAGCTTAGTGTACAAGTTGGGCGTTTTGAGAGCGTGAGAAAAGATCGAACTGACGGAGTCAGCGTCAATAGTTCTAGGCAGAAAAAGCAGCATGCTGAAGGAGTCATTTTTGTAGGGCAACTCTACTAGCTCGCCCCCATAAAAACTGGCGTAATTGAGCTCATCAAACCGTTGCCGCATCATTGGCACGTTGACTTTCTTCTTATTTTGTTCACCATAGGAAAACGCATTTTCTTTAGTAGAGTCTTTTTTAAAAGGGGTCTTCCAGGTGCCTTTGAAATAGAGTGCGTTGAGTAGCACCATTCGGGTGTTAGTAGATAGATCGTCAACAATTTTGGGTATTTTGCCTCTGGTCTTTCTATTGACCCACTGGTTAATTTTCTCAACTGCTTGCTCAGGTTCCTCCTTAAAGTTGACTGAAAAGATGTTTGCAATCAGGCGGTTCTTCACGATGTGAAGATAGGTGGGCAGAAGGGAGTACTCGTTCTGCAGGGCGATTGCATTGGCCAACCTGAGAGTGCTTTTAGCACTGCTGGTAAAATTGTTAAGCTGTCGGAGGAGAGTACTGAAAGAAGTGTACAGTTGACTTTCAGTCATGTCGATGTTGAATCTAAAAAGATAAAATATTGTAAAAAAAATTAGTCATTTTTGTAATATTTACCCAAGAGTACTCTTGATCTCATTAAAGGTGTTCCCTTTAGCACCGGCCATGACCATGGTCAAGACGGTGCTAATGCTGAAAGGGGAGATAAGCAGATTTTCAGGTTCACTATTGGCACCTCTATTTGAGTGTTCTTTTACTTCAAGTCGGTGCAGCAGTTGATAGCCAAAGTCATCATTAGCACGGGCAATTTGCAACAAGCGATTTTGACTAGCCCTAGATGCTGTGCCAAAATTGACTGCGGTAAGCACAACCAAAAGTATAACTGCAATTTGTCGACGCATTAGTTGTTACTGACTCAAGCTGCTTCAGGTAAATGTGCAAATAAAAA
>NW_016197932.1:0-2767 GCF_001687245.7 Rhagoletis zephyria | reverse complement strand
GAAAAAAGATTGTTGGTACAGTTTTGCGGTAACTGCTTGCCTATGACACACCGCGTCAATATATGCACGAGAGAAGAGAGATGCCGTCGATGCAATGACAAGCATCATACAACTCTGCACCTGGATGAGGAGCACCAAGCAGTCGACACNCTTGCCTATGACACACCGCGTCAATATATGCACGAGAGAAGAGAGATGCCGTCGATGCAATGACAAGCATCATACAACTCTGCACCTGGATGAGGAGCACCAAGCAGTCGACACAAGACCATGGAGCGTGCAAGTCGCGAGTGAGGACGAGCCTGAGCAAATACTATCGGTCAATGCTTCAGACTCTGGAACAGAGACCAGAGCTCTGCCATCGGAGGCCGAGGAAGGCGAAGTCATTGAAACTGCAGTAGCAACCCACACCCTTCGCCCGACTTCACGAAGGGGATCGGAAACTAGGACTTCCCGACCGCTCTTAGCACATGAACGGCGCCGTGGATCGGAAACCCGGCCTTTCCGACCACGCCAACCTTCACGCCATCGCCGTGGAGCAGAAACTAGGCCTTTCCGCCCGCGGGCCAGACACTTAGATTCGGAAAATCGACGCCGCCATCAAGGTAGACTGGAGACGAAGCCTCGCCAGCTGCCTGTTGCGTTCAGAGCGGGTCAGCTCCAGCCTCAACTTACGTATTAAGGCCCGTTACAGTATGTCCTACTGCCGTAATCAAGGTCGAATCGCAAGGACGCGGATTTGATACGCGCCTTGATTGATGTGTGCTCACCGACCTCGTAAATTTCAGCCGAATTAGTACGCGAACTGCGCCTTGATTTTGGTTCGCAACAGAGTTGCCTACTGCGTTTGCGGGGCAAACATGGCCAAAATAAAAGGGTAGCAATCCATGTAACAGTGGTGCGAAATTATGTTCGGATCAGCCCCACCAGCAGCGTCGCCGATTCGCTTGGTCTAGGGAGCCGACGTATATCCCGAGATTATCTGGCCAAAAATACTCCCAAGCGCTTTTGGGCCCTTCCTTTCTCAAAGCGGCATATTTGGGTGGATCCTATCAGGATCATGTCGATCCTAAATATCGAATAAATCTTTTTCGTTTTTATTTTTTATTTAGATAATTATATATATACATATATATGGGACGTTCCATGTCAAACGGACCAAAGCTAGGTTCAAGATTCTATGGGATAGAAGTTAACGTAAAGCATGTCAAAAGACTCGCGAATTTATAATGCATCAAATAAACAATGGCAGAGTTGAAAATTCAGTATTACGTGAATGCTGCGATCCCTAGAAGACGCCATGTCCGTAAATGCGTAAATAAATTTGTCATTCAGTTTGTTGAAATAGTTATCAGTTATTTGATCAAGACGGATGCTAATGTTCTTAAGGTCGCTGATCACGAATATAGCATCAGAATTTCGATATTCAAACCGGCGGATCCAACATGGCGGAAGATTTTTCTAAAATTTATCGGATTCATTTAGAATTCGTTACTTGGTGGACACATGGGTTGCTGATTACGAATCAGAAATAAGATTGCAAATATTCAAAATGGCGGACCCAATTCGGCGAATAAAAAATTCAAAATCGATTTGATTCGTTTAAAATTTTACAGTTGGGGGTTTTTAAAGTCGCTGATTATGAATCTGAAATTAAATTTAAAGATGAAATAAAAAAATGGTGGATCCATATTGAATTACCATATTGAATATTTACGTAGAAGTTAAAATTGAAAGTAAGTATATGGCGTATGAGTAACATTTTAAAAGAATTAAAATTTATATAATTTTATAAAAAATTAATAAGCTTTAAAGAAGAAAAAAATGTTGTGCGACACTATAAAATTTTCATTACTTTACTTAAATTCTTGTTTATTGACTTATAAAACTTTAACATTTTTACTTTTATGATTTTATGCTGGGATTTTTTTGTACAAGAAGTTTCATGACTTAAGCTCTAGTTTTCTGTAAAAGTTATTACATCTAATGAAACACATGCAATATAAACATATCTATAACAAACACGTTACCCTTTACATTGCGAGTTAGATATTTGTCCATATTTTGTTACACTATCCGCACGGGTATTATAAAAAATTTCACACAAACGCGTTTCAACATATGTAGTTATGGTACATAAAAATCATACATAGATATGGAAATTCCTCAATAGTATCGAACTTCAAATATGGCCGATGGTGGTCGCCATCGATTGTGGCGATAGTGATGTCCCACTACTTTGAAGTTTCCATTTACACGGAGGGCGTTATGTGGGTAAATGATATTCTATTTATCTGTTCAATTCATATAAAAATATATAACTAAATTTGCCTAATATTTTAATTATGCCTTGTTTGAGTTTTTTTTGAAACTAGCGTAACGAAGTAAGTACTACTTAGTGAGATATGTAAATAAATCAGTATGTATGTATATACAAATTGTTTTTAGGCGAGAAATCATTATAATGGCGACTGTTAGAAAATTTTTTAAAACCGCAATTTGTCAGTCATTTGCCTCGTTTTCTTCAAGCGTTTTTGCTTTGCATATCCTCAGGCGTAGTCGCCATGCTACCCATGTTCCATCAGACAAGCCGGAAGCAGTTTCTTAAAAGCAATTTTCTGGCAGTGATAAGGTGCATCCGAATACGGTAGAGGAAAGCCAGCAAGAGCAATTTGCATAGGCAGACTTTGAAGCTAATTCTTATTAAATATTTGTTTACTAAGCCGGACAAATTGAGGGACAAGACGATTATTCAGTCTATGTTTTG
>NW_016197931.1:1545-2767 GCF_001687245.7 Rhagoletis zephyria | reverse complement strand
GCTATTTTCGCATTGGCCCATGCAAAAGTTCTTATTAGGCGCCGCGAAGAAAGCGGGCATTGACTAGTAATAATATAATTATGTCTTATGGTTATTCTCCGTTTACCCGTCTGCCAGTAACCATATTAGTTCAAAATATCACTATCATTATTTCTATTCACTGTACATGAAATTCATGCATAGAAATAGCAACACTATAAACAATAACAAAGATTATAATTAACACTAAATATATGCAGTATGTACCATTCTTTACGGTTTCACATATACACCGAGAAAATGATTCAGGTAAAACCCACGTATTCAAAACAAATTGCAAAACAAACATTTTTGAAATAATTTTACTTCATACAAATTAAAAATACACTACTTGTATAACAGGCTTTAAAACGTAATCTTCGCAAAATAAGAACGAACATTATATCATATTTTGTCTTTTGACAGAGGAGAACATTTGAAATGAAAAAAATTACGCCAAAAATGAGCCTTTTTAAAACTAAAATGAAACGTTTTAGAATATTGTTCCTACAAATTGTAGTGCGAGACAATTTTCCACCAGAAAAGTAAAACGAAGAACGTCTAAAATGAAAATGAAAATTTCGTTTCTGTCAATTAAACATGAGAATGGTTTAAAACGAAAACGTTTAGTATTAGAATTTTTAAAGCTACTTATAAAACTGAAATACTTTTCATCTGTTTGTATTATTTGTCAAAAAAATTTTGTGCAGATGATTCCAGCTACATTCATACATATGTATGAGCAAAAGGGTGCGGAAATATGATATCGTTACGCCACTTAATGAAAGGGACGTTGATTAGAGAAAAACTTTGGTAAGACTTGCTTACAAAAACAAATTCTAATCCGTTATTTAATAATAATTGTAATTGTATATTACAGGATCTAACCAGCGTTAATCAAAATTATCAAGGCCCGTGGAGAAAAAGCCAGAATATGTACATATCTTTCCGTTATTAAGTTGTGAACTAATTAATACATATGTAAGTATGTCTACATATGCACGCATATCAATAAATGTATGACAATGTATAATTTTAAATATCAAATGTCTTTGTGTTCTAATCAAAATAGAAATTCAAAATCATATTTGAAAACGCATACATATTTTGGAATATTAAATAAACATTTTAGAATCTCATCTGAATATGAGAATTTTCAATTATCAAACGATCGTTTTAAAAAGCGATTTGAAAATGTTAATTT
>NW_016197931.1:0-184 GCF_001687245.7 Rhagoletis zephyria | reverse complement strand
CAAAACCTGGGTGAAAACGTTTTTAAAAATAAAACCTTCCATACAAATTTGAAAACGTAAATTTCTCTGTGTACCCTATAAATCATTGGACAAGTAAATTACATCATTCTAAGCTAACATTGTAAAATTTAATAAGCCCAAATTTTATTTTATAAGTCTGAGCAGATATGTACATAAATGTATA
>NW_016197929.1:1796-2767 GCF_001687245.7 Rhagoletis zephyria | reverse complement strand
TTCTCAAGTGGATGGTAAATATTTTTTTTCGTCAGTGGCAACCCTGGCTAGGAACATGAAATTCCGCACCATTTTCACTCANTGACTACAACATATATCTTCCATACATCTGATTGTTCAGATATGGGATTTTACTGTAAAACTCCTTTATTTGAACAGCTAAAACCGATAAATTTCGTAAGATATTTTATAAATAATAATACAAAGTCTACTGAGAAAATCGTCAAAATCTATGCTGTATAAGCTTTATCTCCTATAGCACTGATTGTTCAGATACCAGTTTTTGCCATATATCTCCTTTATGTAGGAAACTACACCCAATAAATTGTGTTACCGGTTTACATACCGATCACATAGCAGTGAAAATCAGTTAGATTGGTGGCATNTGTTACCGGTTTACATACCGATCACATAGCGGTGAAAATCACTTAGATTTTTGTCATATAAAGTATATCTTCCATACCTCTGATTGTTTAGATGCGATTTTTTATATAAGTATGTAACTCCTCTATCGATGTATGCAGATGTATTCAAAAGCAGTAATCTGTCAAAGTAAAATTTGCAGATGTTCATGAAAAGTATGAAGCCTTCGGCATAGCCGAAGACAGCGCTGCTCTTACTTGCATGCATGCTCGCTGAAAATCAAAATTTTTTGATTTTTGGCGAGCATGCGCGCAAACCGCCCTACAAACGACGATCATGTGCGCATGTGCGCGGATATGCTCGTCGTGTGTAGCTACTGTTACTTGTTAGAAGGTAGTTTCACTTCAAAATTTTTGACATAAACCGTGTCTGTGACAAACACGCAATGTGGCCACTGCTACGATATAGAACTTGGGGATTTTCGCTTGTAATTTAAATATTTTTTAGCAGAACATGTAAAGATGTATATGTTTCATAACTGATCACTTAATTTTTAATATAAATATACGTATTTAATACATAAATTTTTGCCACTGCTAATCACATGA
>NW_016197929.1:0-1770 GCF_001687245.7 Rhagoletis zephyria | reverse complement strand
AATATTTCTTGTTTATAATGGATTAGATCCATCGCACACCACGGACTTTATCGGCCGCCGATTTAGATGCGCTCGCTAGTCTTTCCATTGCACCACAACTAATTGGTCGGAGCGATTAAAATAAATAGGCGGCCGATAAATTCTGTGGTATGCGGTGGCTCTTACNCAAACACGCAATGTGGCCACTGCTACGATATAGAACTTGGGGATTTTCGCTTGTTATTTTAGATATTTTTTAGCAGAACATGTAAAGATGTATATGTTTCATAACTGATCACTTAATTTTTAATATAAATATACGTATTTAATACATAAATTTTTGCCACTGCTAATCACATGAATAAAAATCATTAAGATGAAAATATAACGGAATATTTCTTGTTTATAATGGATTAGATCCATCGCACGCCACGGACTTTATCGGCCGCCGATTTAGATGCGCTCGCTAGTCTTTCCATTGCACNGGATTAGATCCATCGCACACCACGGACTTTATCGGCCGCCGATTTAGATGCGCTCGCTAGTCTTTCCATTGCATCACAACTAATTGGTCGGAGCGATTAAAATAAATAGGCGGCCGATAAATTCTGTGGTATGCGGTGGCTCTTACAGCTGTATCCTTACATCTATTCCGTGTGTTGCAATATCCACGAAAGCAGCAGTTAATTTTTTATGAAGCAAATTATTAAAAAATATTCGAAAATTATTATTTATTTTTCCAACGTCAAAAGCTGGATTTTTTTTTAAGTTGGTACAACAAAAAATACGAAACGCGTTTTCTGTCAGATAGCTAACAGGGCGGATAAGAAAAAGTGAAACTACCTTCTAAAAATTATTGTATCATGGGTTAGCCTATAAGGTAGAAGTGACAATTCAGTCGAGCTCTCTCATAGCTGACTGCAATGTCAAGTCAAACAAAGAAATTAACTCTTTGGTATGCATTTGTCATATTTGATGAAACCCAATATCTTTGAAATGAAAGTTTTTGTAAATATGAAAATATTTAAAATCTCATTACAATCAGCTTTATATTAGTTATTGCAGTTTCGTTTTAATGTAAATGTGGAAATGCATGCTCACACAAAATTACACACTAAATGATACACACTCATTTATTAAACCGTTTTGACAATTTTCTTGCTTTTACTATCCCAATGTTTTTGAGCAATTATCTTTTTTCTAAAGTATATTCTTATTCTAAAGTATATTAGGCCTTAAAGAAAAGTTTGATTCTTCCAAATTTACATCAGAACTTAATTTCAATAATTTAGCTCTTAAATTTTTGCAATTGGAAATTGCCTTTCCATTAAATTTATTAAAAATTACTTTCAGTTTCTTTATGTCAACAAGGAATTCTGGTTAAAGTTTTTACAGACCACCATTGGAAATTTTGTCTATCCACACGATCTATCATTCTTGGGGAACACACGCGTCCGCTTAGAAATACTCAGCAGAGATGGGCAACCAATAAAGTCACGCGCACACGTGAAGAGTATCCTAATGAAACATCGCAGCAATTTGCCCACCGTTGTCGCTTCACTTGACAATTCGGAGGTGTAAAATAACCATATATGTAATACTTCTATATTGGCAGTAAGCTAACTTCTCAATGTGTAAGCATTCCGAAATCAAAGCGAGACAGTCCCTGTGGGGATAAATCTCTAGTTCTGAACTGGGGCGCTTCTAGTACATTTAGACCCAGTACTGGTTCGCGATAAATCTCTTTTGCATGCAAGCAACTGGCGAATTTAACATGGCGATGTCCTAGGA
>NW_016197927.1:0-2767 GCF_001687245.7 Rhagoletis zephyria | reverse complement strand
CCAACGCCAAAGCCAACGCGAAAGTTCTATGTGGACCGGCCTTTACTCTATCAAAATAGCAGACATTTCGAATATCATATTGACATAATAAATTGAATTCAATCAACGTATCATACGACAAAAAAGAAACCAAAACAACCAAAAAAAAAAAAAATAAAGCAATAAGGAAGGCAATGAAAAGCGTGGCAAGTAAATAATTTATTGGCTACTGAACAACGTTTTTTGGTAAAGGAGGAAAGAATTACAAGAGTGAATTTGAATGGTGACTGAGATGTACAGATAAGTTTATGGGTGGGATGAATGGAACGGTCGATAGATTAGTCAGCACCGAAACGCACATAAAGACATGAGTATCCAACGCAAGAAAAAAGAACAAAACTTAACACTAGCGAAATTGATGTAAATATGATTAGAATGGAGAAGAGTCGAGACGAATTAAGAATCAGACAGGCTTAAGTACTTAAGCCCGCAACTTTTTGACCAACCGATGAGCCACCGTTTTTGTATTAAGAATACGTGTGCATATTAAATTGACAATGTACTATGTAGTCATATACTGGGTGTCATTGTGAAATGAGGCGTGAATGTAGACGTACATGAGCAACGGATTTAAGTATTAATAGATATGTTTGTCAAAAACACATGCGTACACTGACACTGAATGCCGCGAAGTTGTATGTATGTACATCTAAGTAAGGAAGCTTATGCCTTCTTATTTCACCGCCATATTTCTATGCGTTTGTTTATAAAATATACGTATAGGCCATAATATACGTCAATAACATTTGCAGCCATCTATGCCCTTTATTTTACCACTAAGGCAGTGAATTCTTTTGCCTTAGTAACTTTTTTCATTCCTTACTGAAACATTGCTGCCAAAGTCTGAGTGATAAGTTGCAGATTGACAGTGCAATAAAAATCAGTGTAATTTGCATTCATTTTCGCCTACATATGTATATATGTACATTTGTAAAACATATGCCTACTATATACATTAGGGTGGTCCAAAAATGCATGTGAAAAAGTAAAGTCAGAAATTTTATGCTCTCGAAAAATATTTATTTTTTTTATACCATTTCAACGAAAAGCTGTTTTTTCCATATAAAAATGTATGGAAAACTTTGAGCGACCTCCAAATATTTTTTGATTTCAAAATAAAAAATAGGTTATACTTTTTTTCGATAAAGGGGGGTGAGAGCATTACAATTCTGACTTTACTATTTTTGGACCACCCAAATGTACATACATATATGTTTGCAAGATATCTACACGTTTACAATTCTGCAAAAATAAACAGAGACATCCTTGCTGCTTCATTTGCATTTAAAATAAATGTGTGTATATTTGGGCACTTATAAAAATTATTTTACTTACTTATTTGGATATCTATATGTGTATGTATTTGCTTACTTAAGTTTAAGACGATTTTCCGAAATCTCTTTTGACACTTAACTAACAACCACATATGTACATACATATACTGACATGTACTTCTGCAGTAGGGCATTTTTAGACACCAAAGGTTATAAAAATATATTAGAAGAAGTCATAGCATAGCTACGTGTTATGTAACAACACCTATGCGCCCACATGAGAGCGATTAAATAAGAATTGCTTTCACTTTAATCCAATACACGGTAGTAAAACCAAACATCTCTAACCAGACTTGAGTGGGAGTAACCAATTGGATATTGAATAGATGAATTGAATTGAAAGTCGATTCGAAATTTTGTTTTAAGAATGCATATAAATGCTTCTGAGATTTTCTCATATACATATAACCAAAACATATGTTGAGAGAAGCATTTTTAGTTGATGTAACTAAACTCTTTTCTCAGTGTATAACAAACACCATTGTTGTCTTGCTAGAGTTTATTTGATGAACCGGTTTCGGCATTGTGAGAACGAAAAATGGTGCTGCAGATGGCAAAACGACGAAATCGTTTTGTCTCCAAATTTGACAAGGAATAACGGAAATTCATTCCAAAATACATTGTCTTCCTTACCCTGTCGGAAGATCCAACGAATACCGTCAAACAAAAATAAGGTTCCCTTCTAGGTGTAGTTGACATGCGAGGAGTAAACTGAGTAAAATCTCTTTTATTTGATACATTAATATTAAATTTTTTTTACACGACATAAAAATGGAATTGTGTTTGTATTTCAGACGACTTTGAGCGTTTTAAAAATATGGTGGTACATCCCTGATTGTCTTAAACTCTACTCAAAAGTTTGACATCCCTGTATCTATACTTAGATGCTATTTTATTTACTTTAGAAGCTCTTTGGCGTTGATTTCTTAAATTCTGTTATATTTCTATTAGTTATCTACACATACATAGGCATGGGCATATTCACGTATGTATATGCAGTTGAAAATTGTTTTTATAGCGCGAAAGAAATATTTTCGAAAGTTTTTATTCCTTCAGCAGTGGCTTTGTTTTTTTTAATTTTAGAATTTATGCATCTTTTTATTATTTTGGCTTTATATTTTACGATATCTCATTTTAATCATAAATCATTCACACATTTAGGATTAGAGTATTTTCCAGCTCCTTGCACTTAGCAATAATTTTATCCAACAAAAAAATACCGACTTATTTTTTACGTATGCGTCTTTTGCTAAATATGTATGAAAAAAATTCCACCAAGAGTAAGTCACACCTGTGGCGTTGGAAAATCGATTCAAAAAGAAATTAGACATTTAAATTTTATTGCACACCAATAAAATTACGCACATTGTTTGCTTTCTTGTTGTTGATTTATA
>NW_016197926.1:0-2767 GCF_001687245.7 Rhagoletis zephyria | reverse complement strand
CATTAACATTTTTCGCAGTTAAGAAGGTGTTGGAAAACAAAAGTTTACTGCGACTTATTCAAATGACGTTTTTTGTGCTTCGAGAGAAATATGAAATATTGACAAATAAATAAGCATATAACTTTATTGCAAAAATTATTTCTTTAAAATTTGCAAAAGACGCGAAACCCTATGTTTTTTGCTAGTTTTGCGATGAGTTAATGTAATTTTTATTCGGACTGTCGTATTGATTATATTCAAGCCGATTCTGTCGCAAAGTAATATTAAAACCGATTTTTTACATTCTGTATATCAAAAGAAATGGCAGTTTGGACTTTAAAAAATGAGAAACCAAAATGTTTTCGAGGTGATACATATTTGCTCAGTAATTTTGTTGGTTTACAAAACCATAGAGGTTTCAGCTCAAGGAAAAGGAAAGATTTGACCATGGTTCGACAAATTTGTTATCGATAGCGGATATTCGATCAAAAAATTAAATTTCGGTGGAATCGCGAATGTTTGAAATTTTTTTTTCATTCAGAAGCAATTTTTTGTGGGACAAAGTTCCTGCATATCGACACCTGAGTAGAAGATCGCCCTATCTCGGTACTCAGTTCGAAAATAGCCCATCTCAGAAAACTTTTCCAAGAACGCCCTACTTCAGAATGCGATAGAAGAACGCCCTACCCCAGAATTCTTCAACCAAGTTCTGAAATAGGGCGTTGTTGCAGAGTTTTCTGAGGTGTCTATATAATATGGTTTGAAGTATTCTTGTGCGTGAGAAATTTTGTTATATCCCCTACAAAATCATGGTATACCACAGGCAATTTAAAGCTCAAAGAAAGGCCAACTAAGTCATAACAATACCAAATACACTGCAAATATATGCACATCTGCTCTACAAACATACTTGTGTATGTAGATAGTTTAAATTCAGACATTTCTAGGAAAAACCAATTAGAAAATAGACTAAAATCTTGATTAAAGAAAATTATTGAAGCAGCGCTGCTACCATACATAGATACGTACAAAGGTTTCCCAAAAAGGCGAACAATGGATGGCCATTTGGAGCTCACTGCTTTGTTTTGCCCCAGCACGGATTAAGCAAAATACTTTCTCGTTGGTGAGTTGTCATAGCATTTGCAGCTCAAAAGATTTCAACCCGATATACACACACACACGCTGGTCATTCTATTGTTCCTTTTGTGCCGGCAGATGCTGCACAGTTGTGGTCATTCAATGACCCTGCACTTGAAGTGGCTACTAAAACCAAAAAAAAAAAAAGNCGACAAAATTGCATCCTTTTATGGATTTTCGTCTGTTTGACAGCTGTAAGCTTTACTTCTGCACAACATGCATGTGTGTTTGCAATAGTTTTTTGTCTGGTCGGTGTGGTAGTGCGAAATTTGTTACCCGGAAAATCCTGCCAACAAAATTTAAGTGCTTGTAAAGTGCTTGTTGTATTAGTGCATTATTAGTTCGGTCTAAAATTTATTTAATATTCAGAAATTCCCTAAATTCTCAGAGCTGAAACCAACCTTATAAGGCTCATTGTTAGCGTAGCTACTCCGCAGCAGAACTGTCGCAATGGCGTTGGGTAGCGTCTGCACTTGGCAAAAGATCATTAAGGGCACTCTGCAAGGTGGTTTCCTCCCTTCCATGCTCTGCACCGTGGTTGTAGACAACCTTCCAGTGGGACCAGGCAAAATGGGCTATCGCCTATGCAAATTGTGTAGCACTTAAGGTCAGAGGAACATTTTTGAATAAATTTTTTAATCTGACTCAAGGTTACCTAAACTTGGTACATACATAGGTGGGCTTCTAACTGCGGCTTCGGGGCGAAACTGGTCTTGCTTACTAAAAACTATAAGATGCTCGAAATGGCTCTTCCTTCGTTCGGAGGTGTCCGCCTGAACTCTCCGAGAGGGTAAAGTACTTAAGACAGATCTTGGATAGAAAGCTGTCATGAAAACATTGAGGATAGGTCTAGGTAGATAACATATCAACAATTAAACACTAGAGGTAGATGTTTCCTCGCCGGAAGTAGTTAAATATTGCGCCTAAAAATATGCATTACATAAATGTAGCCAGTTGGGGAGCAGTTGGAACGCAGTTTGTTACTAGTCCGAAAGTACTTGGGGATTTGGTTGGTTGATTCGAGCTCCAGTGGCGGTTTTGATGCGTTTTAAGGCCTTTTAAGGTATTTTTAATGTGTTTTTGGAGGCTGGGAGTGCCATATTTTTGGGTAGCGGTCGCCCCTCGTCAGGTAATGGCAAACCTCCAAGTGAGTTTCTGCCATGAAAAACAGCTTCTTACAAAAATACAATCGCCCTTCAGAGTCGGCGTAAAACTGTCGGTCTCTCTCCTTTGTGCGACAACATCAAGGCGCATGGCACAAATCAGAGGAGTGTAAGCACCAATCTATTAATAACGTTGAATAACTTTAATATCTGTTGCAAAATTTTATACACAGAAGACTAAAAAGTAGAAAATAAATAACATAAAAAAAAAAAATTAATATAGCACGCTTTTATAAATGGACTAAAAAGTAAAACATTATGTTTCTCAGTCGGATAGAATTCGTTTTGATAACTTCTGATTTTGAAATTTTATCAAGTCATTCTAAACAATTTATGAGATTGAAAAGGAAAAGTGTGGGGCGCATATAATAGATTTTGAATTGATATGAAAAGAAATATATGGGGGTAGATATATGAATAACGATCGCCTAAAATCGACCTCAAATTTTGTAGTTGCGCTGAGAAATTTTAGCTTTATGCTATGTAGT
>NW_016197924.1:0-2767 GCF_001687245.7 Rhagoletis zephyria | reverse complement strand
AATTTTGACAGTTCATTTATAAGGTTTACACAATTATAAGTTTATATGTTTTTGAGCGTAATTTTTGCGTGACGCCATCTTTGTGCAATTGCGAGAGAGAAATGCCAAAACGCATATAAAAATATGTAAACAATGCAGAAAAATGTGTTAATTTTAATATTACATGGCCCAATTTTACAGGAATCAATAAATATACAAAGATTGATTAATTAGGAACACGTAGCAATAATTTTGGATATGTAGCCCTTTAGATAATGACGATTTTTAGCACATGAAAAAAATGGATTTATTAACAGTGTTTGCAAAGTGTGCAGCAAAGTGAATTTTTGGACTTGCCATTTTAAAAAGCCATGCAGAGTGCATATTTATATTTGCTGTTGACTCCACAGCTTTTATTTGATGACTTTTGCACCATTTCCGGGAGGATGCATGCTTTTTTGGAAGCAAATATTCTATGTCAGTAAAACATAATTTAAGCTGAACTTTTAAATGTATAATAATTTGGGCACTGCTTCGTATTAGGTACCTAACAGCGCGGTAAGATGCCGCTTGAATTAGCGCCTGGCGACCTTATCCACTGGTGCATTACCTCATACCAGCACTAAAAGAATCAGATACTAACAAAAATGAGTAGGTAGTGAAGTTCATGTATCTATTTACTGTAGAAACTGCTTTTGTATGTATGTCGTTGCCAGCAAACTAAACCAGCATCTGTCTACATTCACCATGGAAATATACCTACTACAATTCACCAAAGAAAGGCCAACAGAGTTCCGTGTAAAAGTTCATAGCTCACACACATAGCACAAAGCTCGATTTGGTGTTTAATGCATGTCCTCGCCGGCAGAACTGCTTCCATTTTTTCGGCAGGTGTGCGTCCGTAGGAATCGGAAAAAAACTTATATAGCACGCTTTCCTTTTGTTTTCACTATTACACTTTGCACTGCACACTTCATTTTGCTTTTTAATGTCACAATAATTGATTAAAACCAGGCAAAAATATTAACGCACAAATATTAAAATTGTTATTTGGTTTTTTCGTATGCTCACATTCAACAATTGCACCAAGATGACGTCACGCTCACAGCTCATTCTGTCAAAATCACAAAGAGCGGATTAGCGGTACCGCGATTGGCGCAATCTCTATTTCTCTCAATCGTGATGAATACCCTTATAACTTTTAGTTTGCTATTAAAAACCCCAACTCCTTTCTATTTGAAGAGTAAATTTATTGATGCAACAAAACGGAGCAGATTTTCAGTTGAGCGAAGTAGAGGACTAGGTTTCAAATTTTTTCCACAAAACGGACCAAATCTACTCCTATCGGAGTGAAGTCCGAGCGATGGCTTATTGTGTATATGAGGAAAATGTATGCTCTTTGTTTGGTACACAAAGTCAGTATTACCGCAGCCGTACCGCATTGTGGAAGAATACAAGTGAGATATCTTAGGGTTGACAGATAGTTGACAGCGTGTTCAATATGGCGATGACAGTGTGAACAATATGGCATACAACACCGAATGGCCCGAAGTAGCAAAACTACGACCCCAATGAAACGCTTCGTGAAAATCCAGGGTTGCGAAGTGGTATTTTGTTGGAAAATATAAAAGCCAGGATTTTGTGCAGCGCCGAATTTTAACAAAAGAGGGTTTTGTGTTCTCAAAATGAACAGAAAAGGGTTGCTGTGCTGTTTCGTTTTAAGCTTTTTTTAATCTTAAGGTATCTAATTAAATATTAAAAGGAGACAAAAATTAAAGCAAAAATTTAAAATATATGTACATATCTGAAAATTTAAAAAAAAATATATATTTTCACGAGAGACAAATTAAATAAAATGGGGTAACTTTAGGGGATATATACTTATCAGATTGGGTCAGATAGCGCTTTTACGTTATAAATAAAAATAATTCCTACTTAAATTTTATATAATTTTGGCGACGTATTACTAAGCTGACCCTGAGATCTGTGAAATAATACATATTTATGTGCATATATTGTGTTGATTATGCTCTAAATCGCTAAATAATTCTTGCAGCAATCAGCACCATTGGAAAGTGAAATGACAATAGGCTGGTTTTCTTTATACAGCCCGTTTTAAATTCGAATTATTGTTATAACAAATTACAATTATTGTTTGTTTCCGCTTCGGTCAACCGCGCAAATTATTTATTAAAAAAATTTCGTTTAAAAATAGCAGATTTTGTTTACTTTTGAATAAGACTTTATCGAGTGCGCTATAAAGACAGGGGGATAAATGCTGTAAAGAAATATATGTTGAGTCCAATCGGTTTTTTGCTAATCCGGTTTTTGTGTAGGTATAAACAAGGTATATTAAAAAAATACCTCTCCATGAAAAAATATCGTTATTTTCGTATTTAAAATTAATCGGAATTTTATGGGGAGTTATAAAAACTCGTTTTAATCGAAACTTTGTTTTTTTCGGCTATATTTGTTATTATTTATTAGCCCAGATGCAAATATTGAATGAACTAACATATTTTAAATATTTACGGAACTACCATTTGTATGCAACCCTGCCTATCCTGTATTCAAGTAGATGTAATTCGAAAAATTTAAACGGATTTCTTCAAATCAACCTGAGCTGCGGACATATTGCGAATTCATTTTAAAACATTAACCACTACATTATATTAGTATTAAATACTTTCAATTAAGAAACAATTCTTATTAGAAAACTTAGATTTCTTCAAATCAACCTGAGCTGCGGACATATTGCGAATTCATTTTTAAACATTAACTACTACAT
>NW_016197923.1:0-2767 GCF_001687245.7 Rhagoletis zephyria | reverse complement strand
TGGCGCAGAAGCATGGACAATGACAACATCCGATGAAGCGGCTCTTGGGATGTTTGGCGTTGGCGACGGCGAGTACAGCAGACGATGGAACGATGAGCTGTATGAGCTTTACAACGATATGGACATAGTGCAGCGAATTAAAATACAGCGGCTCCGCTGGNCCCCCACTGCGATGGAAAGATCAGGTGGAGAAGGACTTGGCTTCACTTGGCGTTTCCAATTGGCGTCAGTTGGCACAGAGGAGAAATGACTGGCGTGCTTTGCTGAACTCGGCCAAAATCGCTTAGTCGTTTACAGCGCCAAAAAAGAAGAAGAAATCTTAGCAATATTTCGTGGACCTATTTTCACAACAACATGTATTTAACTCCATCTAATATAAGCAGTAATAGCGAGTTCTACTGAGTTTATAGTTTATTAAGTATCGATTTAAAACAAGTCAATGGGTTCTATAATAGTCTAAATCGGATCTTTGACTTAATTTTTGTTAGCAATAACATTAAGTAAATTATATTTGCCCTGTACCGCAACTTCCCCTCCTAATATGCATAATTTTCCTTTAATATTGGAGATTGAGTTTTTTGAATACTTTCGCATTCCTAGAGATATGCAAAGGGTTACCTTTAACTATGGCTATTGTGACTTTCACTTTCTTCACCATACCTTCTCCTCTATTGATTGGAATGGTGTTTTTGGGTCAGGCGACGTTGCTTTTTGTTTTAATGAATTCAGGAATGTTATTTTTAATCTGACTAAAATGTATATACCTGTTCATGGCAAAAAGACTTACAAGCTGCCTTGGCGCACGAGGGAGTTTAAGCGTCTTAAGGATCTTAGAAATAAGTTCTTTAAAAAGTTTAAGCTAACTAACGACAGCACACACTTTGTTTCCTATACTATTTACCGAGATCAGTTTAATACTCTCAATAATTGCTGCATAGGGGTTATATTGCCAATTCTGAAAGAAGCATTAAAAGCAATCCGAAGCGTTTCTGGAACTACATTAAATCTATGAATTGTGTATCTAATGTTCCCACCTCGGTCTTTTATAAGAATGCTACGGCAGCCTCGTTATATGAGACAGCTGACCTTTTTGCTGATTTCTTTGCCCCAAATTTTGTATCAGATGATGTAGTTGTTGAGCTAATTGAGGATAGTGACACTTAAAATATGGAGTATGCTTCCTTCGATGTAGGCCCTCTGTTCTCATAGACGAAAATATTCTTTATGGTATCAAGAATCTTAAACATTCTTGTCATACAGACGAAGATTGCATGTCTGCTATTTTGTTAAATAATTGCGTCTCATTAGTAGAACCCTTGAAATTTATCTTCAGTAAACCGCTTTCGTCAGGCATTTTTATTCAGGAATGGAAGCATACCTCCATCACGCCGATTTTTAAAAGTGGTAATAAGAGTGATGTCAGCAACTACCGTCCGATTTCTAAACTAACTACAGTTTCTAAGCTCTTTGAAGTCATAATAAAAAATGTACTGTTTTATACTTTACCGCGTGTAATTTGCTCCAATCAGCATGGTTTTGTTGCAGGTAGATCCACTGTAACTATTCTCGCCGTTTTTACTGACGACTGTATTAAAAGTTTCCAAGCAGGGTATCAAATGGATACAATATACACGGACTTTTCCAAGGCATTTGATAGAATTTCGCATACGATTTTAATTAGTAAACTTTCGCAGCTTGGGTTTCACTCGCCCATGCTTCTGTGGATAAAGACCTACCTTTCACACAGAACTAGTTCTGTTGTTCTTAATGGCGCTTCTTCGAAGACCTTTTTGCTCACCTCTGGAGTTCCGCAAGGTAGTATATTGGGCCCATTGTTCTTCTTAATATTTATAATGGCTTCGGGTCGTGATTTACTACATCTAAGTATCTCTTATACGCAGATGATTTAAAGTCTACACAGTTATTAGATCTAATAATGACGCGCTTCTACTTCAAGCTGATCTTCACAGATTGGCCCGTAGTCATAGTCAAAATAAAGTCGACTTTAAAGTTAGTTGCAGCTCTTTGACATAATTTTCAATGGGATATCTGTCAAAAAAGCTGCAACTAACTTTAAAGTCGACTTTGTTTTGACTATGACTACGGGCCATTATTTTTGTGGTGTGTTAAGAATCGCTTATTTCTTAACATTAAGAAATGTAACCAAATGGCCTTTTCAAAACAATCTACACGGCTACCCATATCATACCGTATTTCCGATACTAGATTGGAGTCTCTCAACGTAGTTAAGGACCTCGAAGTATTTTTCGATTCGAAATTTACTTTCATTACGCATGTCAATTATATCGTAGCTAATTCATTTTCGATGCTTGCTTTTGTAAACGCAACAGTACAGCGTTTTTGAATCCCTATACTCACAAAGTCTTTTACTCTGCATTTGTTCGGTCAAGATTAGAGTATGCTACCTTTATTTGGAGACCTTATTTCCAAGTCCACATAAACAGGATTTAGTCAGTCCAGCGCCTTAAGATCGCTTAACTTCTCCGACGTAACTTAATTAACTTAATGCCGTTGTGTAACCGAAGAATTTTCCTGTCCATTTCTATCATTTTCGATGTAATTTTTGGTAACGTTGATTGTCCCTTATTACTCAGCAGAATTTATTTCAATGTTCCTAAAGTGTTAGCTGTCAACGAGTGTAGACGTGTTTTCGATTACTCTCTAATTTTGCTTTGCTTTGTTTCTACATGTTACGAATATTTAAAGACACTTACATATTTTAAATATGACGGATTTTTGTGGAGGG
>NW_016197922.1:0-2767 GCF_001687245.7 Rhagoletis zephyria | reverse complement strand
TTGTAAAAAAGATATTTCAATATATAAAGAGGAGTGTAATCGTTTTTTTGCCATACATACAAAGTATGTATGTACATATGTTCGATGGTAGTTTTTAAACCGTTTATTTAGGATCAAATCTGGTACCTTACTCTTTATGTATGAGGCCAATAAAATCGCAATCAAGGTATCGAATCAAAAGAAAGGGCTTGTCAATTTACAATGGAAAGTAATTCAGGCATAAACCCCCACTAAGTCAAGATTTCGTACCGTGTCGAGGACTGCGTGGCGTTAGGGTGGCTAAAAATAATATGTCGTTAGTGGTAACCCCATCCTTTCATAAGCAGAATACTTTTTCAGAAGGGCTTTCAACTTCATGACACTGGCAAAAAAAAAAAGTTAAGTATGTAAAAATATATTTTTTGACAAATCTTTTGAAGTAAATTCACTGAAGGTAAGTTTGTTTGGTATCTTTACAGCCGATTCCTTGCGAAAAGCTGCCCTACGCCTCATTTAGGTGAACACCTGAAGCTTCGCTCCCCGCCGCCTCGATTCGTCCGGCGCCGCTCAGCTTTCTGTGTACACGTACCCCAAGAAAACTGCGCCAAGCGGAGCTACTTCGCAGATGTTCATACAAAGTCAATAGGCCGCTTAGGGGTATGTTTTTAGTAAGATAAGCCCAATGCTTTTCCGACTTTCAATGCCTTGTGTCATCTTTACAACAACATAAAAACAGATTCGGCAGAATTAAATATAAAATTTGTTTACTCCTCAAATCAAAAACAAGTTTCGTTACTATCTCTAATGCATACGGGTAAATAAATTTAGACTTATGATTTCTGGCAAAGAAATCGTGACAAACTGAATGAGTTAACCATTTAGATAAGTATGTAAAGGTAAAGTAAATCTAAAAAATTATATGGAAACTAGTTAGAAATTGAAGAAAAAATCATTAATAAAAAACAGAAAAGTTAACAAAATCTAAGAAAACAAAAATAAAATAAAACTTCCACACGACGCTAATGACAGTAGCTGGCAAATTATACGTTGACGCATGCGCTGACAGGTGAATTCGCAGCAAAAAAAAAATAGCTTGACGCTTCAATCGTCATGGCATAACACTATCGCTTGTATCCAGTTTTGTTTTTGGAACCAAATTGTAATTTGGTTTTTCGTCTGAGCTTCGCAATTTTAGCTGACTCTCATTGTAATGCTTAGTGCATTTTATGTCTATTTTACTGTAATTCAAAAAATTGATGAGTAACTACTCTGAAGCGTGCGAAATTTTGCACGCTTACTACTTTGTGGCTCGGTTGTTGAAAGAAAAAAAAAATTAATTATTTTCCAACAGCTAATATGTTTTATTGAAAAAAGCATAACAAAAAAATTGTTTTTAAAACAGCTTTTTTATGGCAGTTTTATGTTTTGATCAAATGCAGATTCAGAGAAATTTCGTTGGAATATTTTGCAATTATAAGGCGTGTATGTAAAATAGGGTAGTCAAAAAATGCATGTGAAAAAGTAAATTCTCAATTTTAATGCTCTCATCCTCTAGGATTCTTCTTTACCACAAAAAATATTTCACCTATTTTTTATTCTAAAATCAAAAAATATGAAAAGGTCGCTCAAAGAGCTGAAAGTTTTCCATGTATTTTATGTATATGGGGAAAAACCTCTTTTCGTAGAAATGGTATAGAGTTCTTGATAATTAATATTTTTCGATCCGGAAACTCTGTTTCTCTTCAGAAGGCCTCCAATAACAGTACCCAATTGTTTATTTAACCATTTTTCATAGTAACAATTGTTTATAGGTCAGCCAAAATCTCCTGAAAATGCAATGGGGGACCCATAAAATGTTTAAATAAACAAT
The DNA here is from genome assembly GCF_001687245.7 of Rhagoletis zephyria. Taxonomy (NCBI): domain Eukaryota; kingdom Metazoa; phylum Arthropoda; class Insecta; order Diptera; family Tephritidae; genus Rhagoletis; species Rhagoletis zephyria. The sequence continues at coordinate 918 of NW_016197922.1, read as the reverse complement.
TGTGTATTATTATTGGGTATTACTATCCTGGTTTTTCGATCGAAAATTATTGATTTTCAAGAATTCCATACCATTTCTACGAAAAGTTGTTTTTCCCCTATATAAAAAAATAGAAAACTTTGAGCACTTTGAGCGACCTCTAAATATTTTTTGATTTCATAATAAAAAAATAAGGATATATTTTTTGGTATAGAACAATTCGAGGGGTGAGAGCATTTAAATTTCGACTCTACTCTTTAGACCACCCTAATGCATATGTATAGTTGAGTAACCTATCTACATGTCCATTTTAAAGCTCATTAAAATATTTGCGAAATCGCAATCTAAAAATTCTGTAAATATTTTAATGAGCTTTGCAGTGGGGATGTCAAGGTCACAAAAATATATTTGTTTAGCATATGAAAAAATATAGAAGAACTGTACTAATATAAATGTAAGAGTGTACCCTCACCCGTTGCACTGAGTGCATGAAATTGCTGGGTTATATTCATATGAAGTGTAGTTTATTTCAATATACTTAAACTCAGCCTGTATTAAGTTTAGAAATACCACCTTTTCAAAACCACTTAGATTGGTATCCATATTGCACCAATTGAATTTACTTATTAAATAATTTGAATTGAACTAAATTTTTACACAGGTGGCAATCATCTTCAATCCCTCCAAATAAATTTTAAATGTTCAAACTTCTGTTTTTCCCTTTGACATTTTTATTTGTATATAATTTAATTGAATTAAATCGCCTTTTCAAAAAAGTGGCAACCCTATTTAAAATATTTTGAAACTACAACTTTCTTAAACCTCTTTTGTTCGACACCCATGTTGTGATACATATTTGTGTTAACTTATTCCCTTAATTCAAGTTGAATTTGATTTTTGACGTAGAATACGTCTTACCTTAAGGTATGGGGGCTATGT
>NW_016197921.1:0-2767 GCF_001687245.7 Rhagoletis zephyria | reverse complement strand
GCCGAAAAGACAAACTGAAAGATGGAAGTGAAGCCGCTAATTGGCAAGGCCTCCCTCTACGACGCCGCCACCACCCGCTTCAGTCAGGTCTTCTGCCTGTGGGTGGTGCCCTTTCTGCGGCTCCTTGCCAAGCACACCTCCTACGGAGACAGTGATGATGAGCCCAGGTGTTCGCTGGAGATTGAGGACCTGCATCGGTGTGCGGCGGAAGACGGCGCCGAGCGACTGTACGGGCGATTTGACAGGTAAGAAAAGAAAGAGCAGGCCAATAAGTTCTAATCTTTTTTTTATCAAATAGAAACTACCAAGACTGTCGTCAAGAGGTGAAGCAGAAGCTGACTCAGAAGGGCGAAAATCCTGCCACTCTAAAGGAAAAGTTGATAAATCTATTCGCCCTGGGAAAGCTACTGCACGAAGACAACGCCTTTCTCTGGGCGCTGATTCGCACCTTCCGCCTGGAGGCAGCCGTGCCCTTTGTGCTGCTCTTCCTCCAGGACGTGGTCATCAAGCCGGTGCAGCCGCTCCTCATCGGCCTCATCATTCGCTACTTCTACCAGCTCTCTTCGGAGAAGCCGCCGCCTCCTTCTTCTTCAGAATCATCGGACTCCTCGCCCATATCAACGCTGTACTGTCTGGCGGCAACAGTAGGCCTCTGCCTGAGCAGCCTCCTCCTCATCTCCGCCCACCACCCGTCGCTGCAGTCGGCGATGCGGCTGTCGATGCGCGTCAAGATTGTCTGGTCGGCGATCATCTACAACAAGGTCGGTTTTCTCTACTTTGTTTACCTAAACAGAGTTTCAGTTCTAAAACTTTTGTTTCTACCTTGTACCCTCCACAAACCCCAGTGCCTCAAGCTTACGCCTGATTCCACCTCATCGGCTCCTCCTCCTCCGACGCCTACTTCCACTCCCACAACAACAACATCAGGAAAACCTTCTTCTTCAGCTTCTTCTTCGACCTCCTCAAACTCCTACAACCTCTCCTCCCTCCTGAACATGATGACCAACGACGTCCGTCGCTTCGACGAGTTTGCCCTCATGTCGCACTACCTCCTCATTGTCCCTCTCCAAACGGCGCTCNAGGCCTCTGCCTGAGCAGCCTCCTCCTCATCTCCGCCCACCACCCGTCGCTGCAGTCGGCGATGCGGCTGTCGATGCGCGTCAAGATTGTCTGGTCGGCGATCATCTACAACAAGGTCGGTTTCCTCTACTTCCTTAACTTTGTTTACCCAAACTCAACATTTCATCATCAACATTCTAAAACTCTTTCCCTTTTACCTTGTGCCCCTCCACAAACCCCAGTGCCTCAAGCTGACGCCTGATTCCACCTCATCGGCTCCTCCTCCTCCGCCGCCTACTTCCACTCCCACAACAACAAACTCAGGAAAACCTTCTTCTTCTACTACCTCCTCAAACTCCTACAACCTCTCCTCCCTGCTGAACATGATGACCAACGACGTTCGCCGCTTTGACGAGTTTGCCCTCATGTCGCACTACCTCCTCATCGTTCCCCTCCAAACGGCCCTTNTTCCACTCCCACAACAACAACATCAGGAAAACCTTCTTCTTCAGCTTCTTCTTCGACCTCCTCAAACTCCTACAACCTCTCCTCCCTCCTGAACATGATGACCAACGACGTCCGTCGCTTCGACGAGTTTGCCCTCATGTCGCACTACCTCCTCATTGTCCCTCTCCAAACGGCGCTCATCCTCGCCCTCAGCTGGGCGTACATCGGCGCCAGCTGTCTGGCCACCTTTGCCGCCTTTCTCCTGCTCGCCTGGTCGCTCTCGGTGGTGGGCCGAAAGCTGGCCCAGCGGCGGACCGCCAGCTCACTGCACACTGAACGCCGACTGAAAGTGCTCGGAGAGGTCCTGCGCTACCTGCGCGCCCTGAAGATGTACACCCTGGAGGGCCGCTTTCTGGAGAAGGTGGTAGCCCTGAGGAGGGAGGAGCTGCGCCAGCTAAAAGTGCCCCTAGTCTTTCGCTCCGTCATCCTCTCCTTCAGCATGGTCAGCAGTNACTGCACACTGAACGCCGACTGAAAGTGCTCGGAGAGGTCCTGCGCTACCTGCGCGCCCTGAAGATGTACACCCTGGAGGGCCGCTTTCTGGAGAAGGTGGTCGCCCTGAGGAGAGAGGAGCTGCGCCAACTGAAGGTCCCCCTAGTCTTTCGCTCCGTCATCCTCTCCTTCAGCATGGTCAGCAGTCGAGTGATAATGTACTTCTCCTTCCTGCTCTACCTGCTGGTTCTGGAGGATGATAGTGGTAGTGGTAAAAGGAAGGGCTTCTACCCGGAGACGGTCTTTGTCTCGGTGGCGCTTTTCGAGCGGCTCCGCTACTCGCTCACCTGGACGCTGCCGCTCGCCATCAGTGGCCTGTGCGACGTGGCCGCCTCCTGTAAGCGGATGGGCGACTTCTTAGAGGAGGTTGAGAAGGAGGAGGAGGAGCAGAAGATTCTACCAAAGAATGGAGTTAATGGAAACAGCTACTCTTCTACGACGACGACGATGAAGAAGAAGGAGAATAGAAAGGGCGTCTTTATCTCCAACCTCTGCACTCGGTATCGCTACCAGCCCCAGCAAGCTCAACATTCCGCCAAAAGCTCACCGTCAACAACTGAACACCGCTTCCAACTGGCTAACATCAGCTTCAGCGTGGAGGCGGGCGAGTCGCTGTCGATCATTGGGCCGGTGGGCAGCGGCAAGTCGACGCTGCTGCTCGCCCTTCTCGGAGAGGTGGCCCTCGAGGACCAGGACCATAAGCAGGTAG
>NW_016197919.1:0-2767 GCF_001687245.7 Rhagoletis zephyria | reverse complement strand
TTTTATTGCTCTGCGTTCCCTGGAATTTCCACTTTTCATCCGGTTTTTTTGTTAATGTCTTCTTAAGTTTTTTTTATTTTAAGAGTTTTAAATTTCAATATGTACTTATTTAGCTACTTATTTTTGTTTCTACTACTCACAGGGATTGTTTCTAATTTTTGCACGAAACCAATATACATACACAATATAATTTTGTTTAATAATTACAAAATAAATATTACAAGACACGAACTCACAGTTTCCAGATAAATGTTCTATTTTTACTGCTTCAACTTAAACTCGTTGTATGTTACTTTGTAAGAAACGCTGAAAGAATTCAACTGGTCAAGAAATTCATTAAAAAAATTGTTTCATCTTGAAATGCCTTTATTTCACATTTTTTATAAGATTAGGTTAAGGTAGCCGTGGCTGTGCAACGACCAATATAGTCCATAGCGTTACCAGAAAAAACTACGACCGGGTAATTTAGCTACTCCCTTCTGCCATTCACAAAGTTGATAGGACTAAGAGGAACCACTTTGTGCGCTCTAGTTTTGTGCTCATTCCCGTTTTATTGCTTGTAACTAGGCATAGTATCATGCGCATATCTTCTATCGGTTGAAAGTGCATCTTCTTCGAGATCACATAATTCAATAAAGAAAAAATGTTAAATGGAATATTTTTTTCAGATACCTAGGTTGTTTTAATATAAAATGGCAATTATAAAATATATAAAATCGATTAATAAATAAGAAAAAAGTAAAGACACTGTACTAAAAGTAAAAAAAAAATTAAAATATAAGTACATAAAATTAAAACTAAAAATAAAATTTAAGAAAAAACTAAATACAAAAATATAAACGAAAAAGTATAAAAAAAGAAAAATAAAAATATGTAAATAAAAGAAAAAAAAAATAAAAATATGTAAATAAAAGAAAAAAAATAAAAAAATGTACATAAAAGAAAAATATAAAAATATGTACATAAAAGAAAAAATTAAAAATAAGGTAAACAATAAAAGTGAAAGATAAACAAGAAATAAAAAATAATTTTAGTAAAACCAGACGTGAACCAGATGAAAAAATTTAGTCAGTCGCTCCAGCGATTCGAACCATTCTTGCACCATTGGTTTAGTTCATAAAAACGTGTTTTTGTGTTTGAACCGGCTTTTCGGTTACTTTTACTCTTTTTCTTCGTGCTGGTGAAGGTGCTGTTTGAAATAAGTGCGGCCAATTCGTCTAAAAACAACAACTCGGACCACTTGGGCTTAAACTGAAATTCTCTAATAACGATTATTCTCCANTGCGCATTTTGCATACGTTATTAGTTTAGGATTTGATGATTTTTTTTTTTAATCTGTTTTATTGATAGTTCACTTATTTTCTATTTAGTTTGCACTCGTAAAAACTCAAGGCTGTCATTGTTTGCTTGAATAATTTCTTTAGTTTGACCTCACGTCCAGTCGCCCTATCGGAAATTTGTGACAGTTTCCTGCTGTCTGGTGTGCTGAACTTTTGCTGTTTTGTCACGTTAAATTTTGTTGGTTTAGTGTCAGTAATATTAATCTTTTGTCATCATAACTGGCTTCAAATAATACGACGTCAACTAAATTTGGAACTTCGAAGTCGCCAAAAGTTAAAATAAGTGAGGTTCTTAACACTAAGCAAATGGCAACTTTGCGCTTTCTGTGGACTTGAAAACCATTACTGACTTTAAAGAAAAACAAAAAAAAATACATATATTTTTTATACAAACATACATCTACATATTTAGCATATTACAAAGCAGTCTAAATCAATTAATTAACCACACATTTTTCAATTTCAGATAATTGGTATTTTGGGCATCGTTTTTGGTGTATTAATTCTCAACAACATCGGCACTATCGAGGTCGATGGCCAAGTCGGTTTCCCACCACAAGCCATTGTACCAATTATACTCATTACTATTGGTTCAATTGTGGTATTCATCTCATTCCTGGGATGCTGTGGCGCCATACGTGAATCCGTATGCATGACTATGACTTATGCCGTCTTCCTGTTGGTGCTACTCATTCTACAACTGACTATTGTTGTACTCCTATGGACCAATAAGGATAAATTTACCGCAGCAATGGGCGAGGTCATCGATAAGGCTTGGGAGAAAGAGGCACGCCAGTCGGGCGTCTTCGATGCCATACAGCGTTCGGTAAGTGAAAATTGATATTGCTTGAGCATTTGTGTGTTTGTGTGAGATGTGCAATCAATTGTGCTAATGTGTCTCCATTTACAGTTGAAATGTTGCGGCAAAAATGGTTTCACCGACTACGTTGTAATACTGCAGAGCCCACCGCCAAGCTGTTGTGAGAATGACAACTGCGCGAATCCGTTGAACGTCTATGGCGGTTGCCGTAGCAAATTCCAGGAATTCATGTCCTTCAGTACTGACACAGCCAAATATGTTGGTTTGGGATTGATTGGTGTGGAGGTGAGTGGATGAAAAATGTTAAATTTATTTATTTTTTTATTAATTTATTTATTTTATGCACAGTTGGTCGGCTTCATTTTCGCCTGCTGCTTAGCCAATAACGTACGCAACTATAAGCGACGAAATGCTTATTAATCGAGGATAAACAGCGTCCATGTTCCATACATTTTAATTTTTTTTTGATGTCGTCCTCAAACGCACATTCAATTCCAATCTAAATAGTAATTGAAGTGAACCATTGATTTATATAGTATATTTATGTATGTATGTAGTTTTTTCCCTAAGAAATATACATTATATATTGAATACACATTTACAAAGC
>NW_016197918.1:0-2767 GCF_001687245.7 Rhagoletis zephyria | reverse complement strand
TTTGGCCGCAGTTCCGTGGCAGTATGGTATTGAATGTGGAGAATGGAAATATTGTGGAATTTACTTACATACTTACAACTATGAAGTTGCATGCATATATGTATCTACGAATGTATGTACATACATTTAAATCACTGCCATTGACAGATTCCATCATACATCATTTAATTAAAAGCCACGACGTAACCCAATAGCACTCACCTGGATGAATCAGCAATATCCTCAAACATGCTTCTTGTAGTCTGGGATATGAGAGTATGGGATATGGTAGATAACCAGAGTTTTCCGATCGAAAAAAATTGCATTTTTGGACAACCCTACTTCACACGCTTGAATATGTTTATGCAAGCTGTTGTATTCACTACACAGGAAGGATGATATTACTTGGTTATATTGAATATCAAGTGCAGACTAAGAAGCTGGCTTCATATGTCAGCAGCAACCGAATGCCAGACAATACGCAAGGTGAAACAACTCATAGTCAGTGTTGCCAATTTGGAGAAATTTAAAAAATTGGGCGGATTTTATAGGATTCCTCAAAGAAGCTGCTTTTCAAAGTTTCTTGAGATTGAGAAAACTGGGACATGGTGAAAAATGGTTGGATTGAGGAGAAGAAATCAGAAAAGTTTTACAACCAGAGAGACTTATCGGGGATCGTATGTATATCTCAGCGTCGATTAAATACAGCTAGACGGAGGGACATACAATCTGCATGAGTGTATGATGTGCCTTCTATGCTGAGACTTTTATTTAGAATAGCATTATATAATGAGGACAAGACATGGCAAGACTAAACACCGTTTTGACAGGACAGTTTTGGGAGAGCAAAACTTTTCACTGCAGCGAAATAGCGCTTCCCTTTTGAAGCAGCCTACTGTGTTCCCTGGTCTTAAGCCCAAACACTTTCCTAAATATAAAGACTATAAAAAAAAATAGTATGGACTTTTCTTCTTTCAAATTATTCTGAAAAGGGAATTGGATCTACTTGTGAAACAATGCTCAGCAATCAAGTGCGAAAAAAGCAATGCTGCCTTGACTAAAAAATAAAATTTATGAAAAAAGTTGAGATTTTATAAATAGTTATTATAAAATTTATTAATTTTGAAGCTTTCAACATCTAGCTTTAGAATAACAGCAATGCAGCCTTTACCGAAAGTCGTGCACTGAACACATTTTGCCATAGGCTTCACACTAGCTAATATGAATCCATGAAATCGGTTTGTATGTAAGGGGTATTGCATCTAGACCTTTGTTCTTTTAGTCTAAATAACACTTAAAACAGATCTGGGCCTTCGCTGAAATTTACTTTTTAAATAAATTTTCATTCATATGTTGGCTGCGTGATCTAGGTGCTACATTGCAACTAGTCAAGCATGCAGCACCAAACACATATTTACCTACTTGTGTACATTAGGGTGAAAAAAAATAAAATATTCGATATCATAATTCAAATAGTAGGAAAAACTGTTTCCCCACCGGATAAATATTACCGCCGCCCCAAGGGTATCGAATTTTCGAAAAATCTCTTTGTAGAAAAACTGTGCGCCACTGTGGCAAAAAATTACCAAAAATCTTCGCGATTTTTTTGTAATTTGAAACTGGCACTTTTTCTAGAAAATCTTTTAAAAAAGTATAAAAAAAACATAATTTAAGAGATTTTTCAGAACTTTAAGGCTGTTGAGGTGATCGCATATATTATCCGATCGAAAAACAGTTTGACATCGTTTAATCTGTTCACGTTGCCCAACTTTTCCGCAGTATTAGGATTCGGAAATCGAAAAATTTATTTATTTTTTCGCTCCACCCTAATGTATATATCGACACCTGAGTGAAAGAGCGACTTATCTCGGCAGCCATTACGAAAACGACCTATCTCAGAAAACTTTTAAAGAACGCCTTACTTAAGAATTTGGTTGAGGAACGCACTATCTCAGAATTCGGTTCGAAAATACCCTATCTCAAATGAATCGGCAGCTGAGATGGGGCGTTTTTGAACCCAATTCTGTGATAGGGCTTTCTTTAACCAAATTCTAAAATAGGGCGTTCTTGAAAATCATCCTGTGGTAAGACTGCCGATATAGGTCGATCTTCTGCTCAGGTGTCGATNAGCCCTTCGTCCTAATGCATATGCGTTACAAGATACAGCTACAGTTTAATAAATCAGTCAAGCAATCACTTATGTATGTACATATGTACATGTGTACGTACCTAACCATTCTGTCTCCTATTTTCATTTCACTTACCAATCGCACTCCGAATAAATCCATTTGAAAGTAGCCATATTTCCAACAGCATGTTAAACAATTCATCAGTTGTTGTGGTACTCGTTGTCGACATTGAATAGTGAGATTCTGTCAGGCAAGCAACAACTGTCACCATTGCACAGATTGATTCAAATGCAAGGTGCCTGAAACTATTACATTTAAACTTATTTATAACAATTTCAAGTGCATGTTTATATAAGTTCATGGAAGCAAGTGTAGAATATATGTACGTATGTGTGTGCCCGTGATAGATGCATTACGCAACCTCATTTTTCAAATGAATAAATAACTGAAATTTTATGTTACCCCTCACGCCATTGCACCAATGAAAAAAATGCTAGTTCAAACAAATGTGATGCCGTATGTATTCTTATATGTACGTCATAATTTGCCTCGGCCAATATTAGAATGACCGATTTAATTTCGGCCAGCATTTCAAACTCTTCGCACACAAGTATTTCGGTTTCTCACTTCTTTTTGCGGCAAATCAGTCTCGCTTCCCT
>NW_016197916.1:0-2768 GCF_001687245.7 Rhagoletis zephyria | reverse complement strand
GCTTTTAAAATCATTTTAATTGACCTAACTGGTCATACTGATATAAAATAGGAAAGTTTGTGAGTGAATTATAAGATCAACGAGATTAAAAAAAAAATTTAAGAAAATGTATACGTTTTCAAAAACTGTATTCAAATTTTATTGCTTAGTTAAATTAAATATTCAGCCTCATTGCGTAAGTCGTAAATTAGGCTGAATTGTACGACTCGACAACATTAGCATTGTCTACTGTCGTGCTGAAATAAGTAAACGACGAAAATTGTCGAAAACTATGCAGTGCTGCCAAGTTCTTCCGTTTTAATACACTAGTCGAGTGGAAATTTTAGGCAATGACGCTAAATTTTCGATACGATTCGACTCTCGAAAAACGACTTGCATTCGGCACGACTCTCGCAATGAGGCTGATTATAATAAACTATGTAGGTGACAAACGACACCGTAAGACAATTGCCAAATCTGGGAACTATCTTGAAAGCTCCTTACTGTCTTTCGAAAGACAAAATTATCTAAACAGCGGAAAGTAGTACTTAAAAATTAAATAAAGCTTCATTTTTTTAAACAAAATATAAAAATTTAAAGAAAATTTAAATAAAAAAATTACTAAAAAATAAAATTAAAAAACCAAATAAGATCCTAAAAAACAAATGAAATAAAACCAAAAATATTTTTTCTTTTTAACTGAGTAAAATAAACTTACTAAAAAAGATAAACTAACAAAGGAAAAACAAATAAAATTTAAAAGGAAGAAACAAATAAAAAAAAATTATGCGGAAAAATAAAATGAAATTAAAAATGTTTTTTTAACAATAAAACCTAAAAATTGAAAGAAAAGTAAACTAAAAAACCACTAAAGAAGAAAAAATAAACGGAATGCCTAAAAATTAAATGAAGTAAAACAAAAATATTTTTTTCTTAAAAGCAATAAAATACAAAATTTATTAAGAAAATGAAATAAGTAAAAGAAAACAAATTAAATAAAAAATAATAAATGAAATAAAATTCTAAAAATTATATGTAATTTAAAGTAATATTTGTTCGTTTTTAAACAATAAAATTAAAAAATTTGAAGAAAACTACGCTAAAGAAAAGAAAAAAATTAATTGAAGGAAGCAAAAAATATGTTCCTAAAACGTAACTGAAATAGAAGAAATATGATTTTCCTTTCAAAACGAAAACATTATAAATAAAAAGAAAATTAAATTAAAAAATTGTAAATAATAAAAAAAAAAAATGTGTAAATTAAAAAAAGGTACCGCTGCCCGAGGACTGTGCTTTGCTCGCTCGCACATTGCGACTGTCTGAGCGGCTAGAGCTTAATGATATATTTAGAAGTGCTTTCTCTTAAAATAGCTTTTCAGCACGAGTGGTGAATAACCAAGGCCTTTCGAACTAATATCGTGCCATCTGTCTTTCATTTGTCTTACGAAAGACTTTTTACTATCTTAGCCCGAATTGCCCTGTTATTAAGAAAGCTTATGTTTGAAAAACAAATCCAATTTTTTCAAAAGTTTTCATAAAATTACGTCAAATTTCTCATTTCAACGAGGACTTTCCATATCGACTGGGAGTTAATACTTCCGGGTATACTTGTTTGTACATTAGGGTGGTCCAAAATAAATAAAGTTGGAATTTTAATGCTCTCACCCTCTATGATTGTCCTATATCGAAAAAATATACCCGTATTTCTTTATTTTGAAATCAAATAAGTAATTTTTGAGCAAAAATCAAACCGACTTCAAATAAAAATTTAAGATTATCGTTAACTTCTTCACGTTCCATGGATCGGATTTAAACCAAATTAGTATGGAACCACCTCTGAGGTAATATTTTTCTTTAAAAAAAAAAAAAGAATTATAGAAATCGATTAACGTGGTCCAAATTTATGCGGTAACGTACCTATAAAAAAAAACATTCCGACGAATTGATAACCTTTTCCTTTTTGTGAAGTCGGTTAAAAATATTTAGAATTCGCTCAAAGCGCTCAAAATTTTCCATGTATTTTATATAGGGAAAGACAACGTTTCGTAGAAATGTGATGGAATTCTTGAAAATCAATATTTTTCGATCGGAAAACTCTGGTTCTCTTCAGGAGTTTGGGGTTTTGGCGGTCCTATAAAATATAGTTACTTTGAAAAAATGGTTAAATAAATAATTGGNTTTTTTTTTTCCCATATAAAATACATGGGAAACTTTGAGCGCTTTGAGCTACCTCTAAATATTTTTTGATGTCAAAAAAACGGGGAATAAACTTCCGATTTTTTTTTGGGCCACCCTAATGTGCATAGTATATGCCGCCCGTAAAAACGAAAATAAGGTTAAACTGAAAAAGGTATTTCTTAGAATCGAAAGGTGATTAATATATTTACTTTTTGTTACCTATCCATATTTGTTGACACAGATGCATACATACAATAATTATTACTTTTGTTAAATCATTAAAGAATAAAATATAATAGAATACTTATTTTTCTGTCTAATTTTTCTAAACAGGAATGCACGCTGGAAAAGATGAAATCATCCGATACATGGCTTTTCGATTTGAATAGCTTTGCGTACTTCGATACTGGCATTCGGGATGGTCCGCTGATGAACTGCCAAAAAGTGGTGGCCAGAGATCGTAAGTGAAACTGTTTTCTCTTATGTAACTTCATTACTTAGATACTTAAGCTTCTCGTCACATTCAATTTTATTAATGTTTTTTTTTGTCTTATTTTCCCAATTTTTTGTAATTTTATTACCCTTTCACAGCCCACACCAGCAAAATAGTA
>NW_016197914.1:0-2768 GCF_001687245.7 Rhagoletis zephyria | reverse complement strand
ACGAGGAATATTTTTATGTACCCTAATTTTTATCTCTTTTTCTGGCTCCTTTCCTCTTTATGCGCATTGAGCCCCTGAAATAACTAACGACTTGTATTGGGAGAGGAAAAAAAATATTTCCTTAGGGCGAGTATACATGCCTACTACGTGGAGTATACTAAACATTATGTGCTGTTACTATTTTCCATTAATTAACTTAACAATTTAATTTACTTATACTTTAAATAAAATGCTAACTAAAGTAATTTATTATGTAATTGTACCGACCGGGTCGTGCGAAGGTGAACGTGATATGAAGAGGAACGCTTAAGTTTTTTTTTTGTTGAGGGCATGACCTTTAAGCTAAAAATGTATATATTTGATAAAAACAACTTACTTCGTCTTATGCCGAATTTCCCCCTAGGCAAAGGAACGAAGGAACGACACAAATTTCAGGGACAAAGTACGGGTTTAAATAACTACCGCGTCCATTTCTTACATGGCAAACTTTTGTTTTCCTATTTTTGTCATTCAAATGACCAGTGAAAACTTTGCATTAATAATTTTTTCCGATTGTTTTTTTTTTTGTTTGTTTAACAGAAAAATTCAAACTTTCAGTCCAACGTTGACACGGTTTCGCCTAAAATACAGTAATTAAATCTAAACAGTATAAATCGCTAATGCCTGATTTTCACTGATCATTAAAATGACAAATATTTTAACGACAAAATTGTACTTTTGCGCCATTAGAATAGTCAATAAATCTGTTTCCTCCTGGCATTTCTTAAATTTCGCACTACTTTTTTTGTGATCTTTACCATTTCATTGCCTAGTGAAAACTTGGCGTTAGCTTCTATTCTTGCCGATTCTTATTTTTACAGAAAAATCAAAAATTTTAGTTAACTCTTACACAGTTTAGCCTAGAAAATAAAGCAATTAAATGTTCACCGGATTTAAATTGTCAATGCCGAATATCCACTGAGCATTCAAATTAAAAAATTTAGTGTGCTTTAATGCCAGTTAAACCCTTATGAAATATTTTTTTTGGAACAAATTTCAAATTTGTAATATTAAGAAATATTAATTTTTGTAGACTAAACTTTGTGGATTTATTGTGATAGGCCATTTCCACCAAAAGCTTGACTGCAGTACAGAGCTGTGATAAATTTCAAGAATTTTTACACGTGTTGATCGGTAAGGTCAATTTCTTACTATTTACTTTTTTACTTTCGTTTGCTTGTACTTAATATGAGCTACTACTCCCTTCCAGTGGTAATCTTCATTTTCCAATAGGCATAAACTGCTTGGTGGAAATGAACTATAAGTCAACAATGGTTTAACTAAGCACTGTGCATTAGGCCCTAAGTCTGCTTCCATCTGAAAAAGCTACACTTGAAAAGCTACACTTTTTTGATCTTTTTATTTTATTTTAGTGAAAACTCGGCATTAGCTCCATTTTTGCAATTTCGTGTTTTTACTGAAAAATTGCATAAATGTTCTATGGACGCCCACTACCCAATTCCTATGTAGAATTGCTCGGTGATCCCGAAAATCGAGCTATTATTTTTTTTTCTATGGATACGTTTTCGAGATATTTTCAATTTACCGTTATTCAGCTTAAAGCAAAAATTGGTTCCTTGTAATCACGTATACCTTACGAACCAATTTAAAAATCTTAATGTAAAATACGGCAGATGAAAGTTAACGACATTCTCAATATACCATATATACATCACTCTCCGGTAGGACTGATAGTTTATGACAAATTAATTAATCATTCCATTTTTATTTTTTTATGAAAAAAAATGAAAAAAAAAATCAAACTTTAACAGAAGAAAAACTTAAAAATAACGGGTTCAGTACCAAATTTTTGCATTTTCACTGTTCTGTTAAAAAAAAAAAATCAAGCTACTGATGAAGAAAATCGATGGATAAATACGAAATAATGAGTGGGTAAATAAAAAATTTCATTTTACCGCTCATTATTTCGTATTTGTCCATCGATTTTATTCATCACAAACTTGATTTTTTTTTGTTTGTAACAGAACAGGCTTTAGGCACAGAACCTGTTATTATTTTAATTTTTCTTCTGTTAAAGCTTGATTTTTTTAATTTTTTCATTAAAAAAAAAAAAAAAAAAAACTGGAATGATTAATTAATTTGTCAGGAACTATCAGTCCTATCGGAAAGTGATGAATATATGGTTTATGGAGAATTTCATTAGCTTTCATTTGCCGTATTTTTTATTAAGATTTTTAAACTGGTTCGTAAGATATACGTGATTAAAAGGAACTAATTTTTACTTTAAGCTGAATAACGGTAAATTGCAAATATCTCGAAAGCGTATCCATAGAAAAAAAATTACCCAAGAACAAAAACCAAATTAAAATTTGTGATCCAGCGTTACCAAAGGGAATAAGTGAGCATTTTTTCGATTTGACAATTTCGATGATCGGTTCTTTTAAACGAACTCTGTTGAATTTGCTTCAAATTTGCTATATCGAAAAAATGCCAACTTATTCCCATTGGTAATTAACCCTACCCTTTTGGAAATTCGGTGTTGGTCGATTTAAGTTATTTTGTTGAAGTCTACAGAAATCAATGTTGAATTCGGATATGCAAAAAAAAGTATCAACAAGAGAAAAAGCTATAAGGAAAGAATTTAAATTTTTTTTCGCAAAAATTTGCTTGTCAATAAATTTAATAATTGTTTTGTAGAATTATGAAAAATAAATTCTTTTAATTTCTAATAATGCTGCGTGCATGAAATGCGTATAATTTAAACAACA
>NW_016197913.1:0-2768 GCF_001687245.7 Rhagoletis zephyria | reverse complement strand
TGGACAGTAGGAGGTTTAGTTTGGGTAAAGTCCCACACTGACGGGTATAGGCTTTCGATGCTTCCTCCCCATAAAAAAAAAAAAATAATGTATATCATATATATATGTATATATTTTAGTTGAAAGTACGTTTTGCTCGTCGCTCTCTTCATCGCTCCACTACATTCCTGTCCTTAGTTTTATTCAGATACCACAAATGTATGTTTTCTTCGAAAATACTCAAGTACTACCAGTAGAGTACTCTACTGTCAAATACCTTTTACTCGTAGTAGTTGCGGAAGGCAAAGTAAATACTCTACGCGTCTTGCTATTGATCGGTAGTTTACGTTACAATATAACCAGTAAACAACCTTGGGTGAATTTGTCGACTGCCTTCCTCGGGGATGAATATGCCAGGGATGAAATTATTGGTACCCACGCCTTCTAGGCATGCAGGGTTGCTAGCTCAAAGTAGTTTCAAAAAGTATAGTGTAAAACCAAAGAACGTAGATAACAAGAAGAGACAACTCGTTATAATTGTAGCGAAAGTGCGCAACAGCGGCGTACCTTCTCTTTTTTCCCTAGTGCGTTTTTTGATTGGATGAAAAGAGAAGGCACGCCCCTGTTGCGCACTTTCGCCACAATTATAACGACTTGTCCCTCCTTATTATCTACGTTCTTTGGTAAAACGAAATTATTATTAAATAATTCTACATAAAATTATATACGTAAATGACTTACTATGTAAACTATTGGAATAAAACTTGTTTCATTAACTTTTTTGTGCAAAATGAAAACGATTATCTGAACGCTCGAAGCGCTGCCACTAAAGGCCAGTTTTTCAGTGCACGGCCGTGGTTTAAACTCAGTTTAAGCGCCCGATCTGGCTGGCTTAAACTAGGATCAGCCAATCAGATGTCAACCAGCTGGCACTGAAAAACTGGCCCTAAAATGAGCAACTACAGAAAAAATACTTCTCTGGTGTTACTGCCGCCTAGAGGTTTACGCCGACAGGCTTTGCGACGGCGGCGTCGTCCACTTCAAAAATATTCGGTGGCGGCGGTGACGCCGGCGCTATTGCTCATAAGGTTGATTTCAAAGAGCCATGAGGCTACTAGTCTTATAATTTCAACTCGTCAGCGTTAGGCATTCGCCATGCCAATTATTCTATAATTATAATTCTATTTATTTCATTATTGAATTAGTTTTAAATTTAAATATTGTTACTTCCTACTTGAATTCAAATATTGAGTGTCTGGCGCTGATTAATGGGCGAACAGAAGAAGGTCTGAGGTATATACATACATACACACACGGATCTCTATGTTCTCTACAGATCCGATATACTATTTAAATTTAGAGAAATAAAAAAACTTTAAAAGTTTAGTTATTGGGGTAATTTTTGCGGATTACATATTGAAAACAAGGTTGGTCTACTTTTTTTTTTCAAAAGTTTAACCCATCAACTCGAACCAAAACGGACCTTTTTGACCCACTGTTGAAAAAAGCTTATAGATTGTTAAGATTTTTACTAAAATATGAAGCGCCAAATTTTTCTAAGGAGAACCGAATGTTATGAAAAATAATACTAATATTTACCATAAAGAGAGAGCTTTAACCCTGTGTAGAAAACATTGCGATGCGAGGGAGCAACACCTTCCTGGGGTTTGACCACCACTAAGGAATGCTAAAGTAATTTTCTCACAGCCACCTAGTACTTGTATACGTATGTATGTGGGACCCCAGAACAAAATAACAGCAAAAAATGTGTTTGTTTAAAATATTAAAAAAATATATAGAAAAATCAACTTGTCTTTGCTTTGTCTCCAATAATTGAGGAGTTAGATGCAAAGAGGCCGCTCCTATTATAACTGCTTTCNGCGGAAAAAAATCGTTATATTACCAGTATTCGACCCTAATTTAACTGTAATAAACGCTTTCGTCGAAAAATATGTTACCTATGTTTTTTCTGAGTTACGCTATTTTTGGAAAAATAAAGGAGATCATATTCTCGTCCAGTGGCCTAAATTATGCAAAAAAACTAGTTTCAAAATGTATTGTTCATTTCGTAAAATTGTGCTTTATTAAAGTAGTATTTAGTTCCTTCAAACGATGTATTCATTGTACATACATCATGAAAATTTTGTACAAAATTCCTTAGGCGCCGAACGCCGCCGGCGCGCCGATATTTCCGTAACGGCAGCAGCGTGGCTCGGCGGTCGCCATATTTACATACATATAAACATCTCTGCATACATACAAACAGTTTGCTAAAATGACGTCACACGAACAGCTGATTTTGCCAAATTCGCCAAGAACAAAGTAGCGGTACTGCTGATTGCGCCACCTCTGTCTCCCTACATCATGACATTGAGTTCCCTGTGGCACACATTTTCGAAACTTTACTGAAGGCTCCAAAACTGATTGTGGGTCAGAAACTGGACTGTTCTTCGAAGTTAGTGGGGATAAGCTTCACTTTCTCTTGGGGAATATTTTTCGGTCTTCCAGGCTGATGTATTTGTAATCCTCAAAGCCATGGACTATGTTGTGGAAAATAGGTGGAGGGGAAGGAGTTTACGTGTCTGGAGTGACAGCCAAGCTGCACTCAAGGCATTGGCCAACCCTCTATGCAAATAATTCCAAACTAGTTCGGCAATGCAAGTCTCGAAAAATTANCTGTGGCACACATTTTCGAAACTTTACTGAAGGCTCCAAAACTGATTGTGGGTCAGAAACTGGACTGTTCTTCGAAGTTAGTGGGGATAAGCTTCACTTTCTCTTGGGGAATA
>NW_016197912.1:0-2768 GCF_001687245.7 Rhagoletis zephyria | reverse complement strand
TTTTAGTTTTTCCACTAAATTACAAATGTATGTATGTAAAAAATTTGTTACATGAAAACGTAATTCAATATAAAACCATGCATTTATCTAGTTTTATTCTACAACAGTGCTTTTAGTTATATTAAATTTGTTCTAGAATTATAACCAAATCGATAATTTGCACTGCTGACACTGATTTGAAAAATTTAGAAAAGTAGCAGAGGGAATTTGTCCAGTCCAAATTAGCTATCAGTTAATAAATGCTAATATTAAACTAAGGGTGGTCTTCACATCCATTTTGGTAGTTTTGGTAAATTGCTGGTTGACACCCGGTAATTTTATCAACTGTGAACGTCCTTTTCAGTTTTCCTTTGTTAGCCTGGTAAACTAAGTTTATCAACAGCGGATTCGTAGCTTTTTCCCTAAAAAAAAAATGCATTGTAACAGAAAATTTAAGGAATTTTACTTACGCATATGCGTTATGCCTTTCGGCAGCGGGCGGATTTAAAATTGAATAAATTTCGAACAGCTGATTGCCGTTTACCAACTACCAGAAAAATTATCAAGCTTTCTTCACGATAATTCGGCAACGGGTACACCGATAATAAAATAATTCGACACAAATAAATTGCATTGGGAAAAATTACCGAACACTGAGTATCAAGCGCGGTGTGAAAGCCCCTACTTTAAAACTGGATTAAAATCTTCAAAACTTCAAACCAGTAGAACAAGTAGTTGTGTTTTAAATTGTCGTTAACAATTGCAAATCCACTTTTATTAAACCATATGCAATAATGTGGGTTCCATTTGGTTTTGTAATGTGTGGTCATATTTATTGGGCCGAATGTGTAAAACCTAAGCAAATGCCTTTTCTTAAAATGTCAAATCTTTTACTCAATTTGTTCAAATAAATTTAAGTTAAATGTATGCGATTTAAAGAAAACGCAATTGCTTAGTTTTTATGCATACGACGACTCATTGTATGTAATTCCTTTTTATTTTTTGCTTCACATTTATTAATTTTTTTTTTTATACGCCTGTCCTACATATCTTCGTACTAAGAAAGTATTAGTCATATTTCGACACCTGAGAGGAAGATCGACCTATCTCGGTAGCCAATTCGAAAACGCCCTATATCAGAATTTGATTGAAAAACACCCGTATCCCAAAATTTGGTTTCAGAAGGCCCTATTTCAGATTTCGGTTCAAAACCGCCCTATCTCAAATAAAAATTCATTGAAAATGTGCTGAGATAGGGCGTTTTTGAACCGAATTCTGAGATAGGGCGTTCTTGAAAAGTTTTCTGAAATAGGGCGTTTTCGAACTGACTGCCGAGATACGTCGATCTTCCACCCACTTCCTCTATTTGCATGAAAAAAAAAGTCAACAAATTTAAGTTTAGTACTCCACACTACTTACTAAACTAAATTTATATTTGGGCATTAGTTGAGATTGTCTTTTCAAATGGAACCATTTAGTTTACACATATGTATTAATAAGGATTAATCAATCAACTACATTAAGATTTGGAAATACAATTTTCGGTGGATTTTTTTTTATGTCAACCCCGTTGATTTTTTTTAATTATGATTTTTTTTGGTTGGTGAGGGATTTTTGCACTTTTTTCCATATAAGCATGAATTTCTTATGAAATAAAATAGCAAAAAAAAATTCAAAATATTAAAGTCAGCTTTTGTAAATTGCACTTGTTATATAAAAAAAAAATTGAACAAAACTGCATACTACAAAATTTTCTAACAATTCTGAATAAAAAGTTTAATTTTTTTTGAATTTTCGTGAACTTTATATAAAGGGTGAAACTTGGATTAATCAGCCTCATTGCGTAAGTCGTAAATTAGGCTAAATTGTACGACTCGACAACATTGGCATTGTTTACTGTCGTGCTGAAAAAAGTAAACCACGAAATTTGTCGAAAACTATACAGTGCTGCCAAGTTTGTTCCGTTTTAATACACTAGTCGAGTGGAAATTTTAGGCAATGACGTGAAATTTTCGATACGATTCGACTCTCGAGAAACGACTTGCATTCGACACGAATCTCGCAATGAGGGTGAATATGTATATTATAGGATGAACTGTATTTTCATAAATAATTAATGTAAAAAAAAGTTTCATAAAAATAATTGTGAGCATTATATTAGAACAAAGTGTGCACTTTCATTTGTCGCCTAGTGATCGCTATAAGAGGCACCTCGCTGGGCAGATGATCTGGTACTAATTGCAGTAGGAAAACACATTCAACTACTAAAGGGTGAACACACCAAAACTGCAACACTTTGGGAAACTTATAACTCACCTAAAAAGGTTTCAATATTTTAAAACTCAAATGCCATGAGTAGACCATGACCTTAGTTTCACGTAATAGAAATTTCATTTGAATTTGATTTCTAGTTAAGTTAAAAATGGCATACGAGTTAGAAACGAGACAAATTATTTTGCACGAGTTTATAAATCGAGCCGTAACCGCCAAAATAACGTAAGCGACATTTTTTTCAAAATTTTCTTTTTGATGCAGAAATGCATCTAGATGCTCTAGGAATATTTCTGCATCAAAAAGAAAATTTTGAAAAAAAAATGTCGCTTACGTTATTTTGGCGGTTAGGGCTCGAAATAATCCGGCCTTAAGTGCGCGTAAAATTGCTAAAAATCTAAAATTGCACCATTCGTCAGTTTGCAGGGTTTTGTATCGGTACAAGGAAGGTCTGGCAGTTACCAGAAAACCTGGAAGCGGGGGTGAGCATGGTCAAAGTGATAAAAACAGTGCTCGGA
>NW_016197911.1:0-2768 GCF_001687245.7 Rhagoletis zephyria | reverse complement strand
CAATTACGTTTCTATTTGATTTTAATATTTTTTTCCCTCAGTGTATACACACATATGTGCCTGGGTAAGAGCTTCTATTCTCTAGCTGAAATTTGTCCAGCTGNCTCGTCCTTGTGAATCCAAAAAATTTAAATTTTTTTGCATTCTAAAGAAATTTTCTCTTTCATTTGGTACCCATATCTCTGTTCTACTTTGCATAGAATTTTTTAAATAATTTTTGGAATTAATCATACCTTTGAAACTACAAAGTTCTTAAAATCAAATCCTGACGTCAGAGAGAAAAATAAAAACGCCACTTTAAACAAAAAAGTGGGTTTTAAACCCCTTTATTTATTATTTTGAAGCTCTAGAAACAATTTTTTCGATTTAAGTTGTTTGAAAAGTAATGAATATCTAAATGACGGGACTAATCCCGGGATCGTAAAAAGCGAAAAAATTAACATCCATACATGCATATATACCTACATATACACACATATGTATGTGCCTGGGTAAGAGCTTCTATTCTCTAGCTGAAATTTGTCCAGCTGTAATATTGCAAAGTTAAGCAGTTACATAGCAAATGCGCACAAAAATCCATTCAGGTGGACAAATGATTGTTGCATTGAGAGATAAGTACTCCCAGATGCCAGAATAAATGTACATATTTGCATACAGATATGCATCCAAAAATACGTTTGAATATACGAGTATCTATGAGAGATAACTATTTCACGCTTGGTAGCCTTAAAAGGGGGTTTTTTTTTTTGAAATGCTCGCGCGAATTTGCACTATAATATTTTTATTTTTCGATTGCATTTGCTTGTGTTTCCGTATCTATTAAAAAATGAATCGATGTTTTTCGAGAAATTATTTCTTGTTTTGTATCCTTCGATAGGTGAGATTGTGTTGAATATATTATTATAAAAAAAAAAACAAAAAAAATGTGATTATTTTCGAATTTGGGATTCCAAATTGAAAATTTAGTTTATGAGGATGTATGTACATACAAACTTAGCAAATAATCTACACTTTTTAAACCATACATTTNTTTAGTTTATGAGGATGTACATACAAACTTAGCAAATAATCTACACTTTTTAAACCATACATTTGAGTTACAAAAATTTTTTTTTATTTTTGAGATATTCAGCTACATACATATATACACACACTTCGGAACGCTTCATATTTGTACAAAATGAGTGATTGACTTTTATAAAAATTTCACACCAAGTGCAAATATTTGGCGAATACGAAAATCTTTACTTCGTCATATATAATAATTAGGGAAGCCGAAAATATGCAAATGCATTTTATGACACCAAATACATATTTTGCCGAACTTGGAATTATTTTGGTAATGATTTAAATAATTTTCGCATAATTTCTTCTGGCAATACCAGAGGAAGCTGACAAACAATGTCAAGTTCCGTTGTTTTCTGGTAAAAAATTGTAATACACTCGTAAAAATATTTCGACTGTTGTTTTTCAATGGTGATGTTTAGCGATGTTTAGCGGTTTTGGTGGTTGAAAAATTCAATGTAAATTTACCAAAAGAGAAAGAAACTTTGCGGTTGTTTTTAGCGAAAGCGGTTCGTTCACCAGTTTCCAGGTGTGTTGCGAACTGATCGGCGAGTCTCATTCTGCATCCATTGTAATTGTTCATTATCAGCAACAAAAATATTTTGCAATATTTTCACCTTGAGAATTGTCATCTTTTAAATATTGTCCAAACAAATTTTGTGACGTAGAGCCCTCATTTTTAATACATATAAGTATATGTAACAACTTTTTATGCGTTAACCGAAAAAATTTTCGTTGAAAAATATACATTGTATACATTTTTGGGGCATATATCAAGCATATTTTTAATATTTTGGTGTAATTTTAATGATCATATAATTAAGTTTTTTTGTGCATATTTTCGTCTTCTCTTATAATATTTATTAATTATGAATTCAAATCAAATAAGTTGTACAGCTAGAGTAAGTGCTTCAAATACACTTTTACATACACATGTATGTATGTGCATTAGAGTGGTCCAAAAATGAATGTGGAAAAAGTAAAGCCGGAATTTATATGCTCTCACCCCCTAGGATTGTTCTATACCGAAAAAAAAAATATCCCGAATTTTTTCTATTTTGAATCAAAAAATATTTAGACGTCGCTCACAGTTTCCCAAGCATTTTATTTGGCGGAAAAAACACTTTTCGTAGAAATGGTATAGAATTCTTGAAAAGCAATATAGTATCTTCAGGAGATACCCAATACCCAATAATAATTGGGTATGATTACTGGAATAATTGGGTATGATAACTGGAAGTCTCCTGAAGATAATCGGAGTTTTCCGATCGAAAAATATATATTTTTAAGAATTCTTTACCATTTCTACGAAAAGTTATTTATTTCCCATATAAAATACTTGGAAAACTTAAAGCGCTTTGGGCGACCTGTAGATGTATTTTTCGATATAGAACAATTCTGGTGGTTGAGCTCATTAAAATTCCGACTTCACTTATCTTGGACCACGCTAATGTACACATGTATATACATATAAATCACTTAGTGAGCATTGGCCGATTATTTGCACATATGTAAATGCAGAATGTAGAGCACTCAGGTGGCTTCCATGAAGCTCAACACAGTGCACGAGTTTACATANAAAAAATAACATACATACTTACTTAAAGCCCTTCAGTGAACCAAACACTCGCGAGATTTAACCTGGAAAAACTCGCAAACGAATCGGGTAACGATAGCATTAACTATGATTCATATGTCGTTCA
>NW_016197910.1:1604-2769 GCF_001687245.7 Rhagoletis zephyria | reverse complement strand
CCTCGTTTTTTTTGTTTACGCTATTTACACCTATCCTGCGGTCGTCAATCGAGATCAAAACAAAAAGAATTTTTTCACATTTTAAAATCACCTCCTTTTCGAACTCATGTATTTAAAGCATAAAACTTCAACTTTTTCACTCTTCCCCTTTATTTCTAAAATGCCACCACTACTATCATCATCATCCTCATTGTTCCCATCACCCTCCTTACCAACACCACTACTTGGCCATCACCTCCTTATACCGAACTGTTGCCTCCTCTTCACTCTCATCCTTCACTATCACCACTTTAGTTTCACCCTCGCTGACTCCGACTCGGTCGCCGCCGACACCTCAGGCCCAGACACTGATGACAATGGCACCACCGCTGTTGGACACCACCACAAGCACGGCAAGGCCGGCGTCGGCCTCTTTCTGCCCATCTTCATGACCCTGTTCCTTGTGACGGTCCTCCTTGGCCTGCTCGCCATCGTCTACCTCTGCTTCTGCATGCCCATCACCGACGGCCAGTCCGATGGCTCGGCGCTCTCCGCCAAGCAGAAGCTGCAGAAGACGACCAAGCAGGGGAAGCTGGGCGCCTTCCAGCCGAAGCACTCCATGGGCGTCATTTTTCTCAACGAGGAGATCAAGCAGTTTCACGGCGGTCCCAGCGATCGTTTTCCCGCCAGCGGAGCTAGTGCTGGCGGCAAAAGGGCCAAAGGGAAACGCGGACGCCGATCAAGCTCCAAGCGGTCCAGTGGTCGAGGAACAACAAAGAAGCGGTCCTTTGGGAAGGGCAAAACGGCGCCGCCCTCCGCCTCGCGACACTCTCGCAGCAAGCAGACCTCGGCACGGGCGAGCACCCGAAAGGCGCTCAAAAGCAGGAGCAAGTCAAAGCAGCGAGGCGGAAAAAGTGGTGGCCCGTCCAAGTCGAAGAGCGCCGTCGTGGCGAAGGAGAGCGAACTGGGACGGGCCAGCCTCTCCTTCTACCGGCAGTTTCTCAAGTCGGTGCACACCGTCAAGTCCGTCTCCGAGTACCGCTTTCTGCAGCCTGACGGCGGCGGCGGTGGCGGTGGTGGCAAGGGATCATAGAGTTTGATCCCCTTTTTTCGCAAACTTTTCTGACTTGGTTTGTAGAGAGGAGTGCGCACCAAAGATTGCTCTGACCAAGCTTACCTGTTTTTT
>NW_016197910.1:0-1533 GCF_001687245.7 Rhagoletis zephyria | reverse complement strand
CAGCAGCGGCAGCGAAAAGTCGCCGCAAACAAATCAGAGGCAATTAGTACACCGGTGTTCACAAGAGATGACCAAACTTTTTGGCGATTAATCGGAAGAATTTAATGATGAGAACTTTGGACTTAGCTGAGAAAGAGAGAGAATGGGAAGGAGTGGTCCAGACACTCTGCTAGCCAATCGCCAAAGACTCTTTTACTGACTAAACTTTTGAGCCTCTGCTGGACAGTTTTCTTCCGATTACAGATCTGGGCTATATAGCCCCCCGCTTGGCCATTATCTTGAATTGGGCTTCGATTTCTGCCGCCGCTGCTGCTGCTGCTAAAAGTTTTTCCACTTTCAATCACTTTCTCGCTGACACTCGCCAGCTATTCAGCTCGTCAATCTCTTCAACATTTCATCGACTTCTTCTTTTTCAAAGTCTCTTGTAAAACTTTGTTTTTGTGCCTGCTTTTTGTTCAAAAGTCATGGCCGAACAGTTGAACACTCCGCTGGAGGAGAACTCCAGTAACAACTGCAGTCAAGCAGCAGCAACAACAACAGCAACTTCATCGACAAAGGCTGATGACATGAATAGGGTCAATGAGGACCAGGACAAGGAGACAATCACCACCACCACCAACACTACCATCGTGAAAGCAACCATCTCCGCTGGCTTCTATCCCAGTGAAATTAGTTCAACGAGCAACAACAACAACAACAACAACATTATCCCAAAGCAGCTCAGCCCCTCTTTGGCAGTCCTCCACCTGAACAATCCAAACGCAAGAGAAGAGATCCCGCCGAGAAACCGTCGAGAGACCACCAACAACAACAACAACCGAAACGACCAAAGTTACCTTTTTCTGCTAATCGGCGGCCACTGGCCGTTACGTCGTCTCGCGAACTTCTACCGCACCACAGCAGCTCAGCTGGTGACGCTCGGCCGAGGGCTGAAGCGGCAGCTAGCCCGCTTCGTCGACAGTCCCGCCTTCCACGAGGTGATCTGCCTGATGGTGCTCGGCCTGCTGGTCCTCCAGGTGGTGGCACTGGGGGCGATGAACGTCGCCTACTGCCTCGGCTGGCCGCTGTGTGTCGAAGACCACCACCACCAGGAAGGAGGCTCACCACCACTCCGAAAGAAGAACGCCTGTGAGGCGGCCGTCTTTCGGCACTTTCTGAAGAACTGCAGCCCCGACCGGGTCGGCTACCTGGACGGCCGGGTGGTCCCCTTCCGCACGGAGACGCTTGAGGTAGGTGCTCTTTTTTCTATTTTAGCTTCTTTGAGGACTTGACTTGTACTTGTAGTGTGTGTGTTTACCCTTTGAAGAAAGATAGAACTGCTCTGAGAAATAGAACCGTTTCTCTGTTTCCCCTCTTTTCTGTCCTTTCCTCTCTCTTTAGATGTCCCTCTCCAACTTCCTGCTGCTCGTCCTCTTCAGCCTCCTCCTGACGATGGCGTTGCCCTTTGTGGCCACAACGATTGAGGACGACGGTGGCGGCGGCGACGGCGGCGGTCACCACCACCCTCCTCATCACCCCCTGCTCTACTTCAGC
>NW_016197909.1:0-2769 GCF_001687245.7 Rhagoletis zephyria | reverse complement strand
ACCAGAATCTGTCGATGGAATATAATAAAAAACTGCATTTATTAAGTATCAGATTACCCAAAAAAATATTTCTAAAACTTTAAGAGAAATTATGATTTAGCAAAAAATATATTCCCACAAAACATACAAAAACTACAACACAGTTTGACGTTTTAATAATTAATGCATAGTAAAAGAGAAGAACTGTTTCATCAGCAAGCGAGCGCAACAGCATGTGTGGCACACACACACACACGTAGAGTCGCACGACATGTCCAACATCAAAACCTCAAAGCAGCTGAAAAGCAGTGAAAATTAGCGTAAAAACTGCCAGGACAGCGAAGTTCGCCTTCAACACAGCAATAAATCAGTGTCAGCTAACAGCAGTGAACATGAAAAAAAAATACTTCAATGAGCATAAGTTACAAAAAAAAAGTTGAAAACAACTTTAAAAATATATGTATGTTAAATTTTGTAATCTCCAATGAAAAATCTCCACTAAATATACATATAAATAAGTAAGTAATAAGAGCAACGGTGGCAGTTGTGAAATTTTACCTTTGAACAACGGTAAACACATATTTACATACATATCTCATTACCAAATAAATAGCCAAAATTATGCGCCAGGCTTATAGCATGAAAATGCTTGACCATTATTATAGATACTATATATTAGTATGGAGATGGCGTTTTTTCATATACAACACGCGCACTAAAAAGCACCAACACACAGCANTGGCTATCAGCGCGACAATATCATAACACCTCCTTTCTTTTATGCTCCTCATGAATGCGCATTGAATCTTAATTTTGTCACGTCGTTTGCAGTGCCCAGAGGAGACGCTATTGAAAACGTCTTTAACAGAAATAAAACACAAAGTGAACAGAATGAGAATTACTTCGATTTTTGTAACAAATTTCAGGCTGCTGTGTAGAAATTTTGCATTCTTCAGACACACACTTTTTATGCTAATTTTCCGATAGGAATGCATGAATACACCAATGTGCGGCATAGTCAATTCATGACACTAGTAGCAAGCATCAAAATTCAGGTTACATTTAGCAATATAGCCAAGAAAGTTTGTGTAATATGTATGTGGGTCATTCCATACAATATTTACACCCTAATATTTTTTTTTTGGTGAAATATATTTTTTTTTTACATTCTTTATCGAAAAAAAGAAGACATCAATTTTTTTATTTCGTCATGATGTTCGAAAATCTAGAAAAAAAAATTCCGGAAATTTTGAATTCACGGAGAAGTATCTTTTTTCAATTGTTCGCAGTTAATATACTATTTATCGGAGAAAATCAGTTAAGGTATCAAAAGTGTGAGATAGATTAAAACAAAAAAATTTGCATTCAAAAATTGCATTTTTTTATTTTTAATTTACTTTTATTAACTATACCAGGTTAGATTTTTATTTTTTTCAACCTGAATAGTTGACAAACTTTATAGAGTACGCTGTAAAAATTTGAGAATGGAAACACCAAAACTGTCGATGGTACAAGTTTTTGTCATACCTGCGTATATAAAGTTTCATAAAGTTTCTTCTCTAGCCGAATGGTCTCTTGTATCATTAGCGGTTTACTCCCGATTGACCAGGCATGCAGGGTAAAACAAGTCCGTTGTGTTTTCCAACATAATTATGTCAAATTTTGGAATTAGTTTTGAAGTAGTTAGCGGGCTGCCTGTTTATTGATTTTCCACCATTCTGATCCTGCATAAATTTTGGAGCCACCAGTAAATATGTTAAAATGTGTAAGCCCGGGCTCAGTATTTGGATTGTGCCAGCACTCAGCATAAGGTACTCCAACAATTTAAAATCTCTTTAACAAATCCAACAGCGGTGTCGGCGTTCACCCCTATTACCATTAACGTCTCTGATTACTTTTGAGAAGCTCATGCAACAGAATTCCCTTCTGATCCAACCAAATGCAGAAAACTACTTTACTTCCATGGATATTTGGATCTGGCGTTCATGCTTCGGGTTCGCCGCGCTTAGCACACGCTTTCTGGAGGTTTGGATTTAATTCGAATTTTGAATTTGGGTTGAAATTGATAAAGCATGCTCTGAAGATGACTTTCTTTCCACCTTTCTCCAGATGCAACCAGAGTACGAAAGCTTCCTGCGGTCCCTGCCGAAAACATTTGTAAACTGAAATGAAAAAATGTTACGTATGGAAGCAAATTTTCAACAAACTATCATGCCCTTTATATGTATTTCTCAAGTTTGGGGAGAGTTCTCAATTTCGCGCAGATAAATTTGTGATGGCTTTCTGAAGCACAAAAAGACAGTCGCTTAATACTTTTTCTGCAAACTTTTTCTTTGTATTATTTTTATCATAAAATTCTTCGGCAAACTGCGGTCAAATACCCACAGTTGCCGCAACCATTTCCTGCATTCACTTTTTTCCAAACTAAACTTCTACCCATCCTTCGACTAAGAATTTTCTTTTCAAATTCCACAATGGCATTACACAACCAGCTCAAACTGTCCACCTCTTATCAAGGTCACGCTCTCGCCAGCACTGGCTACTACTCTACTTTTCAGCCACGATTTGTGCCTTGAACCCTAATGCCCTAAAGGCAGCGGAAATGCGCACTTCAAGAAAAAGTTCTTTTCATTTTTTGAGTAAAAGCATAAAAAAAAAATAGAAGAAAAGAAATGTGCGAAATGAAGGAAAACATTTAAGTGCGAAGCTAGGGGCTTCCCTTTAATGTGGTGGTGTTGGTCCATTTTCAACTGAAAAGCAATGATGGCATTAAGCGCTGCGCCTCACTGT
>NW_016197908.1:0-2769 GCF_001687245.7 Rhagoletis zephyria | reverse complement strand
TTTTAGTTTGGCGCCAAGGTCGTGGTGACCGGTCGCAACTCTGACCGCCTGAAGGACACCGCCAAGGCCTGCAAGTGCCTCTCGCCGAAGGGCTACGAGGCCCTGGTGGTGGTGGCCGATCTGACCAGCGCCGACGACGTGAAGCGCATCGTCACCGAGACGATCACCCAGTTCGGCCAGCTGGACGTGGTGGTGGCCAATGCGGGCATCTTCTCCTCCTCTCTGATCGACAATCCCCGGCTGCTGAACATCTTCGATGACACCATGCTGACCAATGTCCGCCCGGTGCTGCGACTGCTGCAGCTTGCCGTGCCCTACCTGGAGAAGACCAAGGGCGCCATTGTGGTCACCTCGTCGATGCTCTCCTTCAAGCCGGTAAGTAGTTAAGAGACTGAGTAGTTTAATGAAATTCTTAACCAATTTTTTTACTAGATTTCCATCTACATGCCCTACTGCATGAGGTAATTGCTGACCGTTTAAAAAGGGGTGTGGCAGAGTACTTCATTTTTATCCTTTTATTCACAGCAAAGCCGCCCTGGACATCATGGTGAAGTGCCTGGCTCTGGACCTTGGCCCGAAGGGAATCCGAGTCAATTCGTAAGTTGATTCAGAAATGATTAAAATTTTCAACTAACTTATTTTCAAATTTAGCATCAACCCGGCCATCATTGCCGACGACTTTATTGCCAAGTCACTGGGTCTTGACCCGAAGGTGATGAGCCCTGAGCTGGAGAAGGCTGGCAAGAGCTACCCGCTTGGACGTTTGGGCACCACTGAAGATATGGCCAACCTCATTCTGTTTCTGTCCAGCAAGGATTCTGCTTTTCTCACCGGACAGAATATTTGCGCCGATGGCGGAAGCACTTGGGGCGGAGACTCACAGGTTTGGCCATGCCCACTTTTTACACCCACTCCCGATTCTGGATTCCAAAAAGAGGAGTGACATAATTACTTTTTCTAACTATTTTTTTATTTTTTATACAGGTGAACTAAGTGACTCGTTAAAACTGCCGGTCTTATGGTCAAACACTTCCTGGAGAAGCAGATTCCATCATCTAAATTCAAATGCACAAGTGCATTGATGTACTCCCAATCAGTAGTCGCCTTATAACACACAGTCCAGTTAGCACTGATTCAATAAAGTCACTGCAAAAAGCGCTGTCTGTCTGCTTATCTTATCGTAAACTATTGACAATGAACAATAGATTGCCTTCTGTCAATTGAAATAGGGGTGTTACCAGTCAACCCAATCAACAGGTGGTGGCACAAACATGAGGCTGCCCTCGTGGTCTGTTTAGAAATGCTGATCAGCCATTATGAGCACATCAAACTGTTCCAATCACCCATCGACGGTCATCCTCGACCTGCTCGGTCAGCTAGCTCAGTATGAATACGTTCGAGGCGGCCTCTACCTCCTCTCAATGCTGTACATCTTCCTGGGCATTGCACTGGTGGCGGACATCTTTATGAGCGGTGTAGAGAGGATAACCAACCGGCGAAAAGTGGTGAGGCGGTTCAACGCTGAGAAGCAGCAGTTTGAACAGGTGAGAGTTCGAGTGTGGAACCAGACGGTGGCCAATCTGACGCTGATGGCATTTGGCTCCAGCGCGCCGGAAATCCTCCTGGCGACGATTGAGATTGTCAAGGACAGGTAAGAACAGGTACTGCTTTTGGTGAAAACCTAAAATCTCAACGACATTTTTTTCACCAGATTCGAAGCCGACGAGCTGGGCCCGGGAACGGTGGTCGGTGCCTCCGCCTTCAACTCCTTCGTCATCACCGCCTTCTGCGTGGTCAGTCTGCCCGCCGGTCAGGTGAAGTCAATTAGAAAGCTGAAGGTCTTCTGGACGACCACCGCCTTCAGTCTGGCCGCCTACGCCTGGCTCTACCTGATGCTCAACGTCCTCTCGCCAAATGTGGTCACCATTTGGGAGGCGGCGGTGACGCTGCTGCTCTTTCCCGCCATGGTCGCCAGTGGCTACCTGGCGGAGAAGAGTCTATTTTTAGGCGGCCACAACAAAGACAACAGAAACGGTGAAGAAGAAGGAGACAGCGTCGTGGTGGTTGACGAAGGAGATGATCTGATAACAACTGCAGAAGATGACGGTCACAAGAAGAAGTGGTCGGCGCAGATCACCGAAGCATTTAAGGTGGACGACGACGAGCACAAGAGCCTAAATCTATGTTCTCACTTTTTCACCTTCTTCTGGAAGGTGGTCTTCTCGGTCACCATTCCACCTGCTTACCTACTCGGTGGATGGCCCACCCTGCTCTGCTCCATCCTCTGGATCGCCCTGCTCACCGGTCTGATGGGCGACCTGGCCTCCTCCTTTGGTTGTGCCCTTCGCTGGGACATGCACACCACCTCGATCACCGTGGTGGCAGTGGGCACCTCATTGCCAGATTTATTTGCTTCAAGGGTAGCTGCCAAGAAGGAGCGATTCGCCGATGACGCCATTGGGAACATCAACGGCAGCAATGCCTACAACATCTTCTTCGGACTGGGCTTTCCCTGGCTCTGTGCAGCGGTCTACCACCGGTGGCAAGGGACGACCTTTCAGGTGGGTCAGCTGGATGACCTCTCCTTCTCGGTGCGGCTCTTCATGATCTTCTCGGCGCTGCAGCTGCTGCTGATGACCGCTCGGCGAAAGTGTCGTCGAGTTGGTGGTGAGCTGGGCGGACCGAGACTGCTCGCCTGGCTGTCCTTTGCCGCGCTCATCGCCCTCTGGCTGCTCTACATTGTCCTCTCCATTGTTCGCTGAGCGGTAA
>NW_016197907.1:0-2769 GCF_001687245.7 Rhagoletis zephyria | reverse complement strand
AAATTAACATCATATCCAATTTCGTAATGCGATCTTAATTCTACCAATATTAGCAAAGGCCAACAACAAACAAATATACATACCTGAAAATGAATATGAATAGTAAAATGAATTTGGAATAAAAATCAATTACGATATTGATCGACGAATAAACTGGAGAATAATATCGTTGCATATATGTATCATTGATTATTACGAAAACTACATACATATATCGATGAATTTATCGCGTGCATACACATGTCGATAATAGAACGGATAGCAAATAAATATTTTTTGTATACAAAAGACACACATCTTTAGCTCTCAGGTGCATAAATCGATAACGGCAACAAATAGAAAAAATTTAAAAAGTTAATAATATGTATCAATATCTATACATATGTATATAGTGGCTCAAACAAGCGTTCACAAGGTGTTTCTTTTTAAATATTCGCAATGTTGGTCAAGTTAAAATTTGTAATAATTTTTTTTTTTTTTGTAGAAAACTGGTTCCATATAAATCAAAGTTATAGCTCATTTCCACCAAAAGCTTAACTCTAGTTAAGAGCTCAGATAAGTTACCATAATTTTGAGGAGAGGTGATCGGCAGGTTTATTTCTTAATTTTTGCTTTTTTCCTTTTGTTCGCTTGAACTTGATATGAGCAATAATAACCCCCTTCGAGGTGTAATCTGCTTTTTCCAATAGGCATAAACCGCAGTTAATGCTTGGTGGAAGGAAATGAACTATTACAAACTTTATACTATTTACAAAAAAATGCAACAATTTTTCTAATTTTTATTTGCGACGGTTTTTACAGTCGATTGTAATTTATAACAAAACTTTACACAAAGTAAAAAAAAAAAAAATCAACAATTTTTCTAATTTTTATTTGCGACGGTTTTTTACAGTCGATTGTAATTTATAAAATCCTCAGTGATTACTTTTATTTTATTTTGCGAACCGAATTGCGCATTTTCTTATTTTTGTGTATTTTATAAAAAACTGCAAAAGACCGTCACGGCAAAAAAAAAACATTAAAAATCATTGCAAATTTTAGATGCTTCAAAATATGTTTTCGAAAACAAAACAAAAAAATCAAGTGTTGCAAATTTTTGGTTAGAAACACGAAATAATTATTCGCCATAGATTTATCGGGATAATTTCTTAGTATTCTGCCAACGGATTTTATTTCTCCCGATTGAAAAATGCTCTAACTTTCATTTCGATTCATATCCGGGCATAAGCAACACTGAAATGATAGACTAAGTTGCTTTCGAAATTCAAAGCTTCCATGGTAACTTTAGAAAAAAGTTAATTTTTCAGATCGTGGGTGGTAGCCAAGAACTGATTGCTACCTTCTGTATAGATGTGTTGAGAAGATCAATCATTCTTCGCTAATCAACTATACCAAGTAAGGCAATTAAGGCAAGCGAACGGATGTTCCCCACTTTGAAACATAAATTTTCGGATACACAACTAACTAAAACTCACCCCAGCACCAACTTTTCGCGCGAAAACGAATCACCGGCATTGTTTTTGTTACTACATATACATTCATTGGCTTTTAAAATCAACAGCCACACGAGTATCAACAACATTGTTAATCATTATGTTCGTTCGTGCTGAAAAATTAATTATACCATTTGCAACAATTTGTAAACATTTTCGAGAGAGGCCAAAATGTTTGTTTACAAAAAAAAAAAAAAAACAAAAATTAAGAAATAAGAAATAAGCAAAGAAAAATCTGCAACCATCATTCGTGTGCGCTAAATATTTTACAACGCGTAAGTAAGTGCGCCAACAATTGGCACGTAATATAATATTTTTAAATAAGCGCATAGATAAAAATAGAGTTTTCTTTTGTATTGAATAAATATCCTCAAAAATCGTGCACAATTTGTTTTAAGGAAACTATGCATGTGGATTTGGTAATAAAATTTCCAGTTGGTTATTGATGCGTAGGTGAATATGCCAAATGGCGGCATACATACATGCATAATACGTCGTGTGTTGCACGAAAACCAAAAAAAAAATATAAGTTTGCATGGCTTCGGAAAATTTAGTTATTGAAAAATGATGGCGAAAAAAGGTGGATACAATAGTAAACAGTAAGCCTCTTTGCAGACAGGCTTTTATTGGATTATTACAAATGGCGAACGTAGGCATGGAGTGTGAACTGGCTTGATGCCAGCTGCTTCCGGTGAGCAAATCCCAATTTTGACACAAATGTCAGTTACAAGGTTTTGCAGAACCACGATACGCGGTTTTGTACATACGACGATATGTATATGGGACAAAATCATTGGAGAATTTAGTTGCGGTAAGAGCACATATTTTAACTTTGCTATTAAATGGATTTTACACGGTTATGATTTAGATTTGGTCGATTTAGTTTATAACCGGGCAGAACACGAACAAACACATTTTTTTATTTATCTCGACACCTAGTGAATGATGGACTAAAGTCATTTCGGGAACGTTTTTGAAACTTAGAAGTATAATAAAAGGTTTATTCGAAATTTATGTTTATTTTGTTCAGCTAATATTTGTAGGAGTTTGTATAAATTACTGAAAAATCTGATATTTAATTAAAACGTATTCTCTAAAGTCTAAGTCTCGCTCGCCATAATCCGGGAACGTTCCCGAATGACCGTTGATTTAATTATTTATTCAGTCAAACTGAAAAACTCAGTGAGTGCGCAGAACCAGAATGAATTTATTTAACCGAAAATGTAAAATAGGGTGCTCCAACATTTTTTCCAGACACCGAATTTGTCCGGATGGT
>NW_016197906.1:0-2769 GCF_001687245.7 Rhagoletis zephyria | reverse complement strand
AATCATAAATGAAAACGCAATGTAGCACATACATACATACATACATACGTGGCACAGTGTGACGTCACAATATAAACGCCAGCTAAAAATAGTAAACACGCTCAGATTTTAAGGAAATTTTTTATAGGCTCTCACTTTCACTTAGAAAAAGACTGAAAATGAAATATAGCCAAAAATCGGCGAACCTCCACGCGGAAATAAAGAATTTAGTCCCAGAATGTTGTACCCAGAAATTAAAAATCACGCCCCCAGCCACATAAAAGTTGGTTCCAAGTGCTAAATATGATCCGATTGCAGTTTTTTTTATGTATGCATATCATAGTTATAATTGTTTTAATATATAATAAATTTGGTATATAATATTTATTTGTGAACATATTAAGGAGTAAAAGCGTAGCTGCTATTTTCTTGTAGTTATAACATACTTTTTATTTTCAGAAATATTTGTATACCCGAGCGCACTTGTGCACAAGGGTATTATAACTTTGTTCACATAACGGTTGCTTGTAACAGGCAAATGATCAGAATGAAAAGAAAAATCGATTAAGCGGTGACTGTCTGTCCGCCCGTCCGTCCGGCAGTCCGGCCGTCTGTCTGTGCACACGATAACTCGAGTAACAATTGAGATATCTTAACGAAACTTGGTACGTGCACTTCTTTCGGGCGTAGGACGGAAAATGGGCAAAATCGGACAATAACCTCGCCTACCTCCCATATAACGGTAATTTTCAGAAATACGCAAACTCCGATATTTAAGTAACTACTGAAGATTTTTCACTCAAAATTGATATTTACAATAACTTTTAGACGAAAGAAAGGAATATTGTAATTTTTTGGAAAATGGGCGTAGACACGCCCACTTATGGTTACATGAGTAACAATTTCTTCCACAGTTGTTGGCCTTGGTACAGCATAACAAATGGCCGAACATTTTTAAAATCGGAAAATAACCTCGCACACATTCCATATAACGGTAATTTAGGGAATTACGAAATCTTCAATAAATCAGTAAATATTAAAGCTAATTTATTCAAAATTGATGCATGAAACAATTATTTACCAAGAAATACGCTTATGATAAAATTTTGGAAAATGGGAGTGGCACCGCCCACTTATGATCACATACATATATGTATCTCGATAACCGTTCTACCAATTTGTACCAAACTAGTTTTTTCTTCCAATCGATATAAGAGGATCGGATGTGAGTAACAATGCTATCATTAATTAACTGTTGCCAGCTTTTCTTGATGTTTTTTGTGTGTCTAAATCTGGTTTCTGATATCTTGATGCCGACTTTCCAAAGAGTAATACCGCAACTATGAACTAGTATCTTGTGGAGAGCGACAGGCATGAAATGGGTAGTGATACAAATAAAACTTCCTCGTTAATGTGAATACTAGAAATGTTGGCAGATATCAGTTTGTTATCAAAAAATCTCTTTGCTGTATTTCCATCGTTCTTTGTTCTTTGGGCTGTTTTCATTTCGTGTATTATCGAACCCAATCGATATTTCAACTTCACTTAAATTTTACTTTTCGTTGTTTCAAAAAGTTATTTTGTTTTCTCTTGCGACTCTCCAACATTTAAACGGAAGTCTATAAGATTTGTGTGAGAGATACTCGAATAATTTTATTTTTGCATGCAACGAAGACAATCTGTTCTGCACTTCACAGATGCTTTTCATATTTCCAAGAGGCAAATTGTTTCTTTAAGTAAAAAGAGTATTAATATTCCAAAAATTGGCTCACTGTCTTTTTTTCAAAGTAGTCTTTAATTATTTAAAAAAATCACTTGCTTTCGTCAGGATCATTCTTGATTTCCACAAGTGAGCGATGACTGGGTAAGAAATTTTTATGCAGCTCATTTTTCGATTCTTTCAATCTGCTATATTTTCTGGCAGATAATTCCAGGTCATAAAAACATGCGAAGGCATCGAAAGTAGACAGACAATTTGAATTTGTGTTAGCATTATCTTTTAGTGCATGCAAATACTTAATAATAGTTCATTTTTTATATACATAATTGCATATGTAAAGCAACTATTTCATCTGATTTTCGAAACAAAAATTAAATAAAGTAAATTAAAGAAAAATAAAAATAAAAGATATAGATATAAAATAAGAATAAGAAAAAAAGTTAATAAAACGTAATGAAATAAAAACTTCAAATAATAGTAATAGTAAAAAACTAACAAAAAAAAAAATTAATAAGATAAAATAAAGCTACAAATAAATATAAAATATATTAAAACAATAAAGGAATAAAGTTTTACTTAATACAAAATAAAAAATAAAGCAAACGAAAATAAGGTAAAGTAATGTAAAATAAAATAAAATAATTTAAAATTAAATTAAAAATGTAAATAACAAATACACATTTTACACATAATAAAATAAGCAATAAAAATAAATAAAAAATTGTCAAAAATACTCTAAAATAAATATAAAAATATAAATGAAATACATAAAAAATGAAATAAATAAAAGTAAAATAAAATGAAAGACTTCAATAAAAGGAAATCTAATAAAACAAACCAATTAAAATAAAGTAAAAAATAAAAAGGAACTAAATTTAAGTGCAATAAACTTAAAAAATATATTATTAAATAGAGTAAAATTAAAAATTAAGCGATAAATAAAAATAAAGAAAATTATTTCAAAAAATAAACTAAAGTAAATATAAAAAATAAAAATAAAAACGACTTAAGTAGTGAAGACAATAAAGAAAGTAGAGAGAATATAGAGACAACCCTCCGTTGGATGTGTT
>NW_016197905.1:0-2769 GCF_001687245.7 Rhagoletis zephyria | reverse complement strand
TTGCGTAATAAAGAACGTGCGCGCACCAAACAGCTACCCGAAATCAGAGCGATGGAGAATCCCGATGAAGACTTCAATATACATGATCACTGCACTGAGGTGTCAGAGGCTGAATATATATCGAATCCGAGTGCATATCGGTTTGTGTGCTGGAATTTGAATGTGAGTTGCCTTGACGCTTTTCCTACTTTTAGTTTTCAGCTGATTAGAGGTTCCTAATTTTTGCAGGAACGCGGCGCTGTCGGTGAAACTGTCTTGCATCTCTGTCTGCTGAACGCCTCCTCGCTGCATGCCGATCTCGCCAAGCGCCTGCTCAAATGGTATCCCAAACTCATACTTGATGTGTATATGTGCGACGAATACTATGGCGAGAGCGTTTTGCACATCGCAATCGTCAACGAGGATCCAGCGATGGTGAAATATCTGCTCGATGCTGGCGCTGATGTGCAAGAGCGGTAAGTGGTTAAACTTTGAACTTTACTCTTTTCACTCGGCTCAAAATATCTACTCTCCACCGCTAAACATAGCTGCTGCGGCGCCTTTATGTCCGCGGAGGATCAGAAAGCCTCACGTTACGATTCACCTGATCACGAGTATGTCGGCGTGCAGCCGATAACCAACTATGATGGCTACGTCTATTGGGGCGAATACCCGATGAGCTTTGCCGCTTGTCTGTCGCAAGAGGACTGCTTTCGCTTGGTGCTGGCACGCGGCGCGGATCCAGATCTGCAGGATACCAATGGAAATACTTCACTGCATATGTTGGTGATCTATGAGAAGATCGAAATGTTCGATGTCTCCTACGAAGTGGGTACCAATATTCATCTAAGAAATATGCAAAATCTCACAGCGTTGACATTGGCGGCGAAATTGGGACGCGTTGAGATGTTCTTTCACATTTTGAGCATAGAACGTGAGATCTACTGGCAGTTGGGTAGCATCACTTGCGCGGCGTATCCGCTGTCCATGATCGACACGATCGATGTGGAGACGGGGAATATAAACAAGGACTCAGTGTTGAATTTTGTGGTGTTTGGCGTGAGTGAGCTCGTAGCGTTGTCCATTAGAGTATTAGCTTGCTGATTTTTTTTACACTTGCAGGACAAACTGGAACACTTAGAGCTGCTGGATGGCGTGGTGATCGATTTGTTGAAAACCAAATGGGAATCCTTTGTCAAGTCGCGTTTCTACAAACAATTCTATATGTTCTCTTTTTACTTTCTCTTCTCGTTAATCAGTTTCATATTACGTCCAGGGCCGTCCGAAAAAAGCGATGAGGCTGGCGATGAAGCCGAAGAAGTGTCAGTAATGCATGCCGGAAATGAAACGGCACCGTATCATGGCGGCAACAAATGGTTAAAGCGACTGATAAAGCGCGCGATTGACAAGATGGAGTATAGTGAGTAAAAAATAAGCTAACGACACTTGAAATCTTAACTGATTTCAGAAACTTTTGTAGAAACTTTTTGGCTGAACTTCACCGACTACTTTGACGATAACGACGTAGAGCTGGGTCCGTCTTGGTGGGCCAGTTATGCTGAGTGTCCGCTAATGAACATGGAATCCGACCTGGCTAAGGTATTGTCAATTGCAAAGCTGTAGGGATGCACCGAAAATTTAACTTCTCATTTCAGTTACGCATTGTCGCAGAAATCGTAATATTTTTCGGCTCGATTTTATACTTGCTAGCGGCGCTGCGTGAAGCGCGCTTTCTGGGCTACAAAATGTTTATTGAAAATATGGTAAGTTACTCGTTGATTTTCTATTTCTTCTACACACTCCTCATCAACACACAGATGACCGCACCTTCGCGTGTCATGTTTCTTTTCTCTTGTGCGCTCATGATGACCATACCCTGGCTGAGGTTATCCTGTTCAACCGAGATCGATGACCATGTTGCAGTCTTTATAATGCTCACCACAGCGCCTTACTTTCTATTCTTTTGTCGGTAAAGATCCTCGTACTGCAATGAATCCGACCAACTTGTGTAATTCATATTTCCACTGTTCTAGCGGCTTTAAAACCGTCGGCCCTTTCGTTGTGATGATCTATCGCATGGTCATGGGCGATCTCATACGATTCGTCTCCATCTACCTTGTGTTCGTGATGGGATTTTCGCAAGCCTACTACATTATCTTCCTTACATTTGATAATCCTGCCACTCCAGAGGAAATCGACGATTCTGAATCGAATCCAATGCCCTCGCCAATGGAATCTATTGTGGCTATGTTTTTGATGTCGCTCACCAATTTCGGCGACTACTTTGGCGGTATGGGCTCAACGCAGCATGAGTATGAAGCGAAATCACTTTTCTTTCTCTTCATGGTGATCGTCAGCGTGTTGCTGGTGAATATGTTGATTGCCATGATGGGCAACACTTATCAGAAGATCGCCGAGATACGCAACGAATGGCAGCGTCAGTGGGCGCGCATTGTGCTGGTAGTGGAACGTAGTGTACCGCCAGCTGAGCGGCTGAAGAATTTCATGCACTATAGTCAGCCTATGTCGGATGGTAGGCGCGCATTGGTGTTGCGGTTAAATATGAGCGTGAGTACTCGGATTTCTTTTTAAGTTTTAGTTTATCATAGATTCACTTGAAACTCTCAAATTTAACCTTTTTGTAGGACGAAGACAAAGAAGAGATGAAGGAAGTGCAGGAAATGAAACGTATACATCAACGCTTCTCCAAGAAACGTCAGGTTGAGCGAGAGGCGCGTGCGCGTAAACGTCAGGAGGAGTATGAAAAGTTCTTTGGCACGAAACCAGCTG
>NW_016197904.1:0-2769 GCF_001687245.7 Rhagoletis zephyria | reverse complement strand
TCGACCTGGCGTAGGTGGTCGCGCTCATTTTCTAGTACAGCTGCTTCGGCCTGGAAATTTGGGCGGACTACCCTGCGGAACTGGCGTTCGCCAGTATGTTTGTTTGTAGGTGTGGGAAGGNGAAGGGCGGCGAAGCTGGTCTCGGTAACTTCCGCGAAGCCGTCCCAATCAGCTTTGTTAAAGTTGGTGTAGGTTCGGTGGTCCGCGGGAGCAAATTCGGTGGGCTTATTGATCGAGATTATTATGGGTAGATGGTCTGATGCTAGTGTTAGCATAGGTCGCCATGATATGCAATTCATCAGACCAGCGCTAGCAATTGCGAGGTCTGGCGAGCTGCTGCAGCTACCCACAATCCTGGTGGGGGCGTCATTGTTCATGGTGCAGAATGTCGAATCGTCTATCTGCTCAGCCAAAAGATTTTCCTTACGATCATTGGCCAGGCTTGAGTGCCAGAGATCGTGGTGCGCGTTGAAGTCACCTACTACCATTCGGTTTTCATCTCTGAGTAGCGCACCTATGCCAGGGTGATATACTGGCGGGCAGCAGGTGACAGGGGGTATATAGACGTTGAATATTTCGAGCTCGACATCGCCTGACCGGACAGCTATGCCCTGACATTCTCGGGTCGATGTCTTCTTCGATAAGCCGATACTGCACTGTGTGGAGTAGGATGAACGCTAGTCCGCCACCATTATCTCGCTCGCGATCTTTCCGGAGCACATTGTAAGCGGCGCAACCCAACAGAGTTGAGTTTCTGTGCAACTTCGTTTCTTGGACCGCAGCTATCAATATGCCATGCCGATCCATAAAGACTACTATCTCCTCAATCTTACTCTGGAGTCCGTTGCAGTTGAGTTGTAGGAGTTTCGCATGGCGTTGGAGGCTAGTCGCTATACGGGAGGTGAGGGAGGCGTGAGGCCTAACTTGGNATCAATATGCCATGCCGATCCATAAAGACTACTATCTCCTCAATCTTACTTTGGAGTCCGTTGCAGTTGAGTTGAAGGAGTTTCGTATGGCGTTGGAGGCTAGTCGCTATACGGGAGGTGAGGGAGGCGTGAGGCCTAACTTGTGCCTGTTGCATCTGAGGCGCTTGCTGTTGGGGCACTGTAGTTCGCAATCCACTCGCATTGAGAGTTGGAACTAAATAAGCTTTAGCCAAAAGCAATCATATTTTAATAGGCGTAAAACTTTGGTGAGAGAAACATATTTAGTTTACGTAACATAACTCTTTTCTCAGTGTGTAGTACACAAGTTTTTATTTAACCATTTTTTAATATCAACCCCACAAAAACCACAAAAAATGCTGTGGGACCCATAAGAAATGGTTACATAAACAATTGGGTACTACTCTTCGACGTTTCCTGAATAGAAGCAGAGTTTGCCGGTTGATCTTAAGGTTTCTATACCATTTCTATGAAAAGTAGTTTTTTTCCATATAAAATTCTTGGAAGCGCTTTGAGTGATCTCTTTATATATTTTTTAATTGAAATTAAAATCAGTGGTGAGACCTTTTAATTACCCTGTTATTAACAAAATTGATTTTGGGTTTCTAAACAGGAAAATCCAGAAAGAGTATCGAAAAGCTCTGATTTCCAATAGTTATGAGTGTTAGCAAAATTCAGAAATAATCTCGAAANTTCTTGGAAGCGCTTTGAGTGATCTCTTTATATATTTTTTAATTGAAATTCAAATCAGTGGTGAGACCTTTTAATTACCCTGTTATTAACAAAATTGATTTTGGGTTTCTAAACAGGAAAATCCAGAGAGAGTATCGAAAAGCTCTGATTTCCAATAGTTATGAGTGTTGGCAAAATTCAGAAATAATCTCGAAAAAAAAACAAAAAAATACTATCATTTCATGGCTCGAATAACAAAATTTTGAGCCTAGAAACTAAAAGTTATTCCACTTGTCCCGACTGGTGCTATTGGAATATTCAATAAAAGCTGGCCATTGTTTAAAAAATAACGGCTCGTTATTGATGTTTTTTCTGCGTTTCCAATTAGTTGACCATAACTATGTACATACAGTAACATATAAAATCGCTAGCTAACATGTTTGTATGTTTATGCATATACCTACATACATACATACACACATACATATGTAGTGCCTAAGCTGTGCGACTAAAATGTTTGACCACGGATGGTGCCATTGCCCAGCAAAGCTAGTGGTGCCCCCAACGTCACGCTGCCCGCAACTGATTTACAAGCTCCGCTCTTTGCATAATTGAATAAAGTTCGTTAGCAAAGTATTTAGAGTTTTTAAGCTGCTCCCTTTTTATGCATGCACAGACACAGCTACATACACACATATGTAGGACTGTAGGACTGTTTGTGTACAGAAGTGATTGGAATTTGGCGGTACTCAATGTGTTTGGGTGTTTGTGTGTATGTGGATGTGCCTGTGGCCCGTTCAGTTAAGGCCATAATGGAACCCGACTGTTAACAATACTGTCGGCCGTTAAGCTTATCTGATGAATAAGTGTTTCCTTTTATGTAGTTGTTTTGGTTATTTTTCTTCGTTGGTTTTTTTTTTTTTGTTTTTTGTTGTTTTCCACCATTTTCATTTGGTTTTCTCACCTCTTTCTACTGCACACATGTCATTGTCGCCCTTGGACATTGGCAATTGCAATAGTTCAATGGCACGTTGCTTTTGACGTTGACGACTTTATTTAAATGTGCATTGGATTTTTGTCCCTTTTCATAGTTTATTTGACACATGTGCATGTAAATATATATATATATTGTATGAATATGTATTTACTT
>NW_016197903.1:0-2769 GCF_001687245.7 Rhagoletis zephyria | reverse complement strand
TCAAAGCGCTCAAAGTTTTCCAAGTATTTTATATGGGGGAAAAACAACTGTTCGTTGAAATAGTATAGAACTTTTAACAATCAATTTTTTTCGATCGGGGAAACTCTGTTTCGCTGCAGGAAATTCCCAATAATAATACCCGCTTGTTTATTTAACCATTTTCATAGTAACTTTAATTTATAGGTCCGCTAAAAACCCCGAAAAATGCATTATGGGCACCAACAAAAAATCGTTGGTATTAAAAAATGGTTCAATAAAAAAATTGGTATTACTATTGAAAGTCTCCTGAAGAGATGCTGAGTTTTCCGATCGAAAAATATTGATTTTCAAGAATTCTATACCATTTCTACGAAAGGTGGTTTTTTCCCATATAAAATACATAGACAACTTTGAGAGCTTTGAACGACCTCTAAATATTTTTAAATGTAGTATGCTTTAGAGCGCATGGACCTACATAAGGCGTATGTATTTGTGTTTGTATCCAAATATTTTAAACCATATTAGGGGTATTCTCGATCCCTCTATTACATTTAACTAAAATTGCATAGTAAACTTGACGATGAATAAAAGGATTTGCCGACTGAGTCTGGTTTATTATGTAAACTCTTTTGAGCGCAGCGAGTACAAATCTGCAAAAATCGCTTCGGCTTTTCACTTGCATGTGCATACATATAAATATAGTTTGTAGTTGTACTACGTATACTCATAGAGTATTATAAGTCAGCAAATCATTGTAAAAGTGTTTGCACTATATTGATGCACTGCTTTAATCCTGGCAAACATTCCATAACACCGCACATACTATATAGACAAACACACACACATACACAAATTTGTGCGGTTTAACCACACAAATGCATATGTTCATGCGTATGCATTTATTCATATTAGATATGTGTGTATGATGTATGGTGTGTCGTGTAGGTCGTTTGGTATATGGAACATTCCAATAAATGTGATGCTTCAGCATGACTCAACGCTGCAATAAGCAACCGAATCGCATATAAAATTTATAAAAAATGTTGTAGTAAATGTATTAGTAGGACACAAATCCATTCAGGCAGTGGGACTTACAACTGTGTTCCAAAAATAGCAGTGTTCAAATGAAATAACTTTTCATATCGTACATCATCTGCAAAAGATGCACAACTCAAAAATCAGATACGAAAATGGAAATGCTTTTGGATCGCACAAATTCAACACAATTACTAAAGAAAACAAGTGTAACAGTAGTTTTCTAGTTAGAGAATATAATGGCACAGAAGAATATAGTTCCGTTTTTCGGTTGTTTTGAAATCAAGTTTCGGTTCTACCGGAAGCATTTTCTAATTATTTTGGAATTGAGTTTTGGTTCTTTTGAATCAAATTTTGGTTCTTTTGGAATCAATGTTCGGTTATTCCGGGACCGGCATTCGGTCCTTTTGGAATCTAGTTTTGGTTCTTCCGGAATCGTTTTTCGGTTAGTTTGGAATTTAGTTTCGGTTCTTTCGAAACCGTTTTTCGGTTATTTTGGAATCGAGTTTGGTTCTTCTGGAACCAAACTTCGGTTCTTTTGGAATTGAGTTTCGCTTCTTCTGGAACCGTTTTTCGGTTCTTTTGAGACCGAGTTTCGGTCCTTCCGGTACCGTTGTTTGGTTCTTTTGGAATCGAGTTTTCGTTGTTCTGGAATCATTTTTGGGTGCT
This sequence comes from Rhagoletis zephyria, assembly GCF_001687245.7. Classification (NCBI taxonomy): domain Eukaryota; kingdom Metazoa; phylum Arthropoda; class Insecta; order Diptera; family Tephritidae; genus Rhagoletis; species Rhagoletis zephyria. The sequence continues at coordinate 1,086 of NW_016197903.1, read as the reverse complement.
TTTGGAGTCAAGTTTCGGTTCTTCCGGAACCGGTTTTGGGTTTTTTCGGTCCTTATGGAATCGGGGTTCGGTTCTTTCGGAACCAAGTTTCGGTTCTTTTATAATCGGGTTTTCGTTCTTCCGGAACCATTTTTGGGTGCTTTTGGAATCGAGTTTTCGTTGCTTTTGGAGTCAAGTTTCGGTTCTTTCGGAAGCGTTTTCGAGTTTTTTCGGAATCAAATTTCGGTTGTTACGGAACCGTTTTTCGGTTCTTTTGGAATCGAGTTTCGGTCCTTCCGGAACCGGGTTTCGGTCCCTTTGGATTCGAGTTTTGGTTCTTCCGGAACGTTTTTTCGATTCTTTTGGAATCCAATTTCAGTTCTTCCGCAACCGTTTTTTCTGGTCTTTTGAAATCAAGTGGCGGTTCTTCTCGATCCGTTTTTCGGTTCTTATAAGAGCCAGAAAAGTCGATTCTTTAAAGAATTTGGTTCTCCGGTTCCGGTTCCTGGTTTTGTGCATCATACATACATATATAAGGCAGGGACGTGAAAGAAGTTTGAAAGATTCCTACGATAGGATTTAGATCCCTAAAATACATTCTCCTCTATTACAAAGATAAAACTATTCTGCTTATGTTTATGTTTTGCAAAATTTATGAGGAGTTGCATTCACTGCTGCCATTTTTTTGCACACAGTTGTGTATACATACATATTTACATACATCCCTACGTTTTCGAGGAGCCCCATTCAAAATCGGGCTCGGGCTCGGGCTTTGCTGCGACAGTTCGTGCAACTGGAGTGCGGATTGACACACTTAAGCTCGCCTGATGCGAACAGTAACAACAACAACACAAATAACGCACTGTTTACAGCGGTAAGTGAGTAGAAATAAATAGTGAATGCGAACACGTACGATTGCATATTTATAAAAAAAAAAACATAAATAAAAATTTTGTAAAAGATATCAGAACATCAGGCATGAGTCGGTGAGGTGGTGTGACGCAAGAATGCGACAGTGTAGTGCGATTACATGGTACATACATATAGTTATATGTATGTATATAAAAAGTGAATTGTGCCACAACAAAGTGCAATGCATGCAAACTC
>NW_016197902.1:0-2769 GCF_001687245.7 Rhagoletis zephyria | reverse complement strand
TTCCATCTTTACAAAATTTCATAATTCTCTATTTCTAAGTAAAACTAAAAAAACATGTCAAGTTTAAGTGAAATCGGTGCAGATGTACTATTATTTCCACCTGCCTCCATATAGTCGAAACACTGTGTGCCGTGACAACACGTTTTTCGAATTATCGGACTACGATGTGATTCCGCAAAACGTAAAACAAATGATCTTCCGCTTCTTCCCCAAAAATCCACTCCAACCAACAACCCCAAATTTATATTAATATCCTCTGCTGATAGCAACATCTCCCTCTCACAACCGTTCGCCATTCAAAAATGCATCGGGGCCATATCGACTGAAATAGATTCGATTTCGCAGATAAGAGATGGTATTCTACTAATCTTAACACGCAATGCCCGTATCGCTGAAAAATTCTTGAAAGCCAAGTCTTTGACCAACCTGTGCCCAAAAAATGTTAGACTACATGAAAACTTTAACTATGTCAAAGCAGTAATATACGCGTCCTGAAATGAAAAACCAAACCATCTTGGGGATGGCATGCACCTGGAATGTCCGGACCCTTAATGGGGAAGGTGCCTCTGCCCGGCTGGTTGATGTCCTCGTAAGGACAAAAGCTGGCATCACCGTCATCCAAGAAATGCCTTGGACGGGGCAAGGTAAGCAATGTCTGGGGCCTTGCGACGTCTACTACAGCTGCCATGTAAAGGAGCGCGAATTCCGAGTTGGATTTCTGGTGGGGAAAAATACAACTGAAAAAGACTTGCGTGTCAAATGGACTTTTCTCTCTAAGTTTACACTGCTGACAAATGTAAATAAGGATTAAAATTTTAAAAACGAATTAATACAACTAAAGTAAAATCTATGGAAAATTAACAATAAAATACTTTTTTCGCAAAAGCTATAAAGGACCCTTTTATATCTCAAAAAAACCTGTGTATCAATTANCAACAACAAACAATTAATCATCGCCACGCTGTATACATAATAGCCGTTTCTGTAAAATTCTCTCAAATATTTCCTTTTTCTAAAATACACATTTACAATTAAGTAGAGCCTTGGCAGCTAATGCTCATAAATTTTATTAACTTGTTAATTTATTTAATATNATCTCAAAAAAACCTGTGTAACAATTAATCATCGCCACGCTGTATACATAATAGCCGTTTCTGTAAAATTCTCTCAAATATTTCCTTTTTCTAAAATACACATTTACAATTAAGTAGAGCCTTGGCAGCTAATGCTCATAAATTTTATTAACTTGTTAATTTATTTAATATTGTTAATGAATAATAATAATAGATTGGCGCTTGGCCGAGCTTCTCCTCCTATTTGTGGCGTGCGCCATGATGTTGTCACACAAAGAATTTTACGCCGACTCCGAACGGCGCACAGAGGGGTATTCGCCTAATTTAAGCCGCCGAAAGTCGAATTTTTCAAACGCATTTTTTCTTTTATAAGTGAACATAGGGTGAAGAGAGTAGATTCCGTTATTTTTTAGTCCCTACTTGTTTTCATTCGCTCGCATCGCGCTGTCAAAAATTAAATTGAATTGGATAATTGTAAAGGAGATAAATACCCTATAATCCATATACTTGAATACAAATATAGCATGAAATGGTACCGGCAGAGCTACAAGGAAAAATATCGTACTTTTGCTAATTTTACTGGATAAGAGATATAGGCTGCGTTTCTTCTTTATACATTCCGGATAATCCCATTTCATAGCCGGAATAAACAGAATGCGTTTGAAATATACGTTGACATATCATTAGGAACGTTCTAAAGAATAAGTAAACAAAAAAGTTTATTCCAAACGTTCAGAATGAATAAAGAAATGCAGCCATAAACTAGAGTTATAAAATTATTTAACACCACTCAACGGCGCTGAGATTTTTGCTTGGGTGTTATGCCTTACAGTTCGCAATTTGAAAACAAAAATGAAAAACTTCTGAAAACGTGCGGTTACTGTGCAGCGACCATTTGAAATATTTACTACTGCAAAAATGTACCGAAAATATTCACGATGCAGCGAAACAAAGGTGGCGCCTTCCGCGGACCGTTAATCCTCTCTTTCTCGATTTGACAGCACTAGTGATGAATATTAAATTTTCATATTGTACCTATTTGCCGAAAAGTTGTANAAACATGTATTTTTATGTGCATTTTCTGTACCATAAAAACTTTTGGACTTACATGAAAAAATTTTTTACTACGTTCACAATGCACCTTAAATAATGTGCTTGTACCGAATATGCGGGGGGTGTTCCAAAGTCAAGACGAACAGTGCTCAGGTTGAGGGGTGTATGGGTTAATTTAAAGCTTTGGGGAGTTATAGGGTGAGACCAAAGTGGTCAGTACTTGAAAAAAAGTCACCTCTTAACAGAAAGTTCTAGTAAAAAGTTGGCTGTAATAATTTTGTTGCCTCTGGTGGTATTCGTACAAAGTTGTCACCTATTCGAAATTATTAATAAGGTAAATAAAACGTGATATTGGGTGTCAAGTGAAACTACTTTAGAAATGCCCAATTCAGAGATATTTTAACAGGGTTGCCACCTATTTGTTTGTGCATATAAATATGTGTTAGTTACACCGACATGATTCCTGGTATGACTCTGAATGATTCAACGGTGTGTAGTCGAAGGCGAGTCAACACGTACACAAATGACACGCGAGTCAGACGCACCGTGTCTGCCGCCTATTAGAAATGGGCTTCTAGTATAAAAAAATCTCTATACACTTAATTATTTTATATGAATGTTTTTAAAGAACTTAATTCCACAA
>NW_016197901.1:0-2769 GCF_001687245.7 Rhagoletis zephyria | reverse complement strand
GGTTTCAGTTATTTGAGAAGTCGCAATTTGAAAAAAATGGCTCCCATACAAATTTTGTTTAGATCCGATCATTGCCTCATAAAGAAATTTTGCTTACTCTTAAATTTTTATATGAAAATTGAAGTCGGTTTTGTTTTTTGCTTAAAAATTACTTGTTTTAATATTACATTATTGCATTTTCTTTGACCTTTTTCGGCAAGCAGCCGCCGTATCCGAGTGCTTAGAAGTGCCTACTACCTCTCTGGATGCTCGCGGTTCAATTTCTGGTACATCAAAAAAGTTTTTTTCAAATAGCGATCGCCTCTCTCCAGACAATTGCGAACCTCCGAGTGTATATATGTATCTCTATTTGTGTCACAACATCAAGACGCAGAACACGAATTGGAGCAGAAGTTCGGCCAAACAAAAAACGTTAAAGCACCATTCTTAGTGCTCTGCCAAAATATTAATAATTATGTATGAGAGCAGTGCCGATTTAAAAATACCTCTAAAAGCGATTTTTTTTTTAATAAATAAAACACATTTTGTAAATTGTTTTTCCCCAAAAAATCACCTCAAATAATAGAAGAGCTTAAGCTTGTTTGAGGTATTTTCAAATCGGTCCAACTCACGTAAATCTTAATACATATGTTTTCGAAGTATTAGAAGCAAGTTATAAAATATATTAATTTTATAATTCCGATGAAAAAACAGTAAATATTCGAATGTTAAAAAATCCTAAATGATTGCAGCCTAACTACTCAATTTGTTATGTACATACATTGGCATGTGATATACTCTATCTACATATATACATACATACATTTTTTATACTTTAAGTTGAAAATTTAAAAATATGTATGTACATATGTATTACTTTACAGAGACAGCTCGAGTCATTTATTCATGCACGGCTTTTGCTATTGGACCAACAATACACTCGATAATGGTGTTCTATTACAAAATGGTGTGACATGGAAAATTAGTCCTTTTTCGGACAAAGGTATTTATCAAATTATAACGAAGATGAACTTTTATTAAATTTTTTTTTTTAATAATATCTAGGCCGAGAGAATAAGCAGATTACTGATAAAAGGCCTGATTTTATGTTTGGTGAGCTTGGTTTTAGTGTGCACATGACGCCGAATAATGAATCGGTGCACCAGGCATATATCGGTGGTCAGGTAAGAAATATTTATGTATACGTAAATATGTACGAAATGGCAGGACAATTAGTTATATGTTTGCACATTAGATCGTACGAGAAAAGTAAGTGCGCGTACACCCCTGAGTCTAAAGTATTTTTGCAAGGCAATTTCGAACAATGTAAAAAAGCAACTCTTAGGTCCGCCAAAAAAAATTGTTTTTTTTTTTTTTGAAATTGCCGTTTCACAGAAGTAATCCGCAAGGTAAAACGAAGTGGGGATTAGTATCAATGCAGAAAATACAGATCTGGTACTTTTCACCAGAGATTACACGGTTTCGAACTGGTCTAAGCCTAAGCTGGATGGGATGACCCTACAGCTGAAGTAAAGCACCAAGTATCTTGGAATCCATAGCAAGCTGTCGTGGCGCCTCAATGTGGAAGAGAAGGCGAAGAAGAGCTCAGCGGCATTCTATTCATGCAAAATATGCCGGGCTGTACCTGGGGCTTATCGTCTTCTTTTCCTCACTGCATCTTCATGGCGCTAGTCAGGCCGATACTGTTCCATAGGGTATTGGTTTGGTATACGCTACGGGACCGTTTGTGTGCAGGTCCTATATACATAGTAGTATAGCGTCAACTTTCTCAGATCTGCACTTTGGGACGAACTTCATGACCACTATAGAGATTGAAGTCTGCCGTGGGGTCATGAGGGGTTCTGGCTCGGTGAATGTCTACACAGACGGGTCGAAGANGATTGGATTAAACACAAAGTTTCAAGGTATTCAGAATTATGTGCACAGCGTATTATATAAAGCTCACTATGATTCTCCTATTTCTCAAGAGTGAAAACGCTAGGCTACTGGTGGATGTACTTGCTAGCATCGCACACCTTTAAACTCCCTCTGACTAATTATAAAATCTGTAAGCGATGCAGAACAAACGAGGAGATAGTGTAGGCATATCATATGCGAGTGTCCTGACCTCAGCAGACGGCGGTTTATTCTTCTGGGAGCAGGCTTTCTGCCTTATCTGAAACCCGCTGCCCAGGTAGGGTACAGCAAGGTGTTTCAGTTTGCCATTGCTTCTGGTGATCAGTGATTAGCTGTCAAGTCTGGTCGTAAGCTGGTACGGTGGAAATGTAAAGTCGGAAGTCAAATGCTCTCACCCCCTAGGATTGTTCTAAATAGAAAACAACATACCTCGTTTTTTTTTTTATTTCATAATCAAAAAAAATTTAGAGGTAGTTGAGCTCTCCGCAAATGGTATAGATTTCTAGAAAATCAATATTTATCGATTGGTCCCACGGTTTATTATTATTATTTATGGGTATTATTACTGAAGGTCTCCTGAAGAGAAATAAAGTTTTCCGATCAAAAAATATTGATTTTCAAGACTTCTATACCATTCTACAAAAAATTGCTTTTTCCCATATAAAATACATGGAAAGTTTTGAGGGCTTTGGGCGACCTCTCAATATTTTTTGATTTCAAGATAAAAAAATAAGGGTCTATTTTTTTTTTGTTATGGAACACTCCCAGGGGGTGAGAGAATTCAAATTCCGACTTTACTTATTTGGATCACCCGACTTTACCTATGTCTGTCTGTATGTTTGTACGCGCATCACTCGAAAACTAATGCATGAA
>NW_016197900.1:0-2769 GCF_001687245.7 Rhagoletis zephyria | reverse complement strand
CGTGAAGTCAACATGTTGTTTGCAGTCCCGTCTATTCAGTTAGAGCAAAAAACGGTCTATGTCTGAGATTAACAGTCGCAGAGCGAGGAATCCCTGGTCTGAGCCAGTTCTGGCCTAATGGGCAGATGTCTCATTACCAGGTACTCCAGAGTGACCTGGCGCCCAGATTAAAACAAGTTCGTTATGTTTGCCTACAGTCGAGACTTGCATTGCCGAAGTAGTTTGGAAGTAGCTACAGGACTGGCAAATGCCTCAAGTGCAGCTTAGCTGTCACTGAAGACACATGAAATCCAACTCCTCGACCTATTTTCCACCACGTAGTCCATAGAATTTAGGATTGCAAATACCTCTGGAAAACCGAAGCATACTCCCCAAGAGAAAAGTTTAACTTATCCCCATTGAATTCGGCGAAGATCGCAGTGCCTGAACCAGAACCAGTTTTGGAGTCATCAGTGACGATTCGACAATGTGCGAGTCCTCAGGGATTTCAACATACCCGTAATAGAAGCTCTTCGGAAAAGGTTATGGTGGCGTACTATCCTGTGGCATTGAAAAGGCACAAGTGCACAGATCTCTGCAACCAGAAATGTCCGCCTCTACCCACTCAGTGTTATACCAACATCCGTTTCATTTTAGTCTGCAGGTGACCTTTAAGGCTTTCCCACGTATGAAGACACAAAGTAACGGTAAGTTCAGCAGTACATAACGAGCAGTGCCAAGTGTTGTAGAGAATAGTTCTTTGAAGTTTAGCAAGCAGACTTCCCACGCCCTTGATTGAGAGTGTGTTCCACCATACCATTGACGCATAGCTGATTATGGGTCTGATCATAGAGGTCTAAATCTAGAGGATTCCCTTTGGCGATAGACCCCACGTTTTGCCACAATTCTGCCAATGCTTTGGAAGTCTTGTGTTCCACGTGGGATTTCCACTTCGAGAGAAGTCTGAATTGTGATTCCTTTAAGGGGATGACACCATCCAACCTTCTGCTTATAGTGAAGAGCATAACACTAGTTTCGGTTCGGTTAGCGGTGAGCCTATTTCCATTTTATATTTTGACACCAAGTGTCAATCATATTCGTCCTCAATGTCAAAAAAATTAACCAAGCCGTCTCGCAGTATTTCCCCACCTGATAGGCATGTTGATGCAAAGGCAGAGGAGGTGTTGAGAGCGCCTCCCTACGAATGTGAAACTCTACCAATCTTTCTAGACATTTTGGCATGAAGGATGCCATGATAATAGGCCTGCAGTTTCTATTGCGAGTATAGTCGTCCTTACCATCCCTTATTTCAAGTTGAATTCGACTTTTTAAACCGATGGAAATAATAGATGGGCGAATGAAATTGTAGAGTATAGGTAGTCACACTTAAATCACGTTGGAAAATGTGAGGTAACGCGACATTCTCCTCTTGGAAGGCCACCTAGTTGGGATAGTTTTTAGGATCAACGCTGCAAACTGCTTAATGAGGATGTCTGTCAGTTTTTCAATGAATGACTAATGCCGAAAATGAAGTTATCATGAGAAAAGCGCGATGGTCGAACTTTCCCCTGCCACTGCTCATGCTTAGCCGAGACGACGATGTCTTCATCAATATTTGTTCCACTTTTTCTCAGACTGAAGTTTAAGCCTACGATGGACAACGCATGAGGATGCATTGTCCTGGTGCTACTATTAATAACCCTGAGGCTTTACAAAATAGGGAGGATTAACCCATTACAAGTAAACGATAAAGCCATAATATAAGAAATTGTCTTCAAATAGAAATAGAAAAAATTGCCTGCACTCTTGCAGTCTTCAAACCATACAAGCTTTCAGAGCCAGAAAGGTCACAGCAGTTCAACTGCAACAACAACGTATATAATATAGACTAGTTGCATGCTCTAATGGAATGAATTCTTGCTCTTAATCATATATCCAAAATCCAAAAGGTGGAGAGAGTTCAACTATAAATATGTTACGAGGTGGCTTATGAAGCTCCTTGTTAGGCTGAATATCGCGTACAAGCTTGTGGCAACATAAGCAAGCGGAGCTTCATGAAATATCCCTATCCTTCAACGACAGTGTTGACAGCGTATACAAGTAGATATGGACTTGCGACTGTTGTAGGGGCACCCCGCGATGTGAAGTCCTCTCTACTCCTCTTGGCAGTAAAACAATCACATTACTCCGTGGCCAGAATGGCACCAATAAACTCTTTCCCTGCCAATATCTACCGAGGTAATGAGGGGACGGGAGGACGAAGTCGTAAAGCTTGGTGGAAGGGCTGGTGGAGGGTTCTGTTGCTGTGAGTTCTCATATTTGAATTTCACTTCTCTGCAGTTTTTTCCACACAGTGGAGCGAGTTGTGCATGTTGAACGAGTCGGGCGAGTGTGGATGGTGGAGCTGGTCTGGCTGGCGAGCATTACTCCTGTCTGTTCATAGTGCGGCCCCTCGGGAAATAACATGGTGCATTGCAACCGGCTGTCGGGATCCGAGGGAACGTCAGAGGTTTAGGCAGGCCTCGGCCCTACCAAGGTGGTAAGTGTGTCCACCACACATTGCCAATTGGTACTGAAGTGCTTGCATTTCAGGGCAGTGATTAAGGCAAGAATTGACCCGATGTGTTAAATGCGGGCACCGTGTTGCTAAGCTTTGCTGACAGAGAATCACGATAAAACCAACACACAGCTGCCGCTAAGGAAGCAGCAGATTGACTGGTTAATTACATGAAATACCTGAAATCTATTTCAGTTGCGACTGATTATTTCCTACTCAGATATGTGGGTTCC
>NW_016197899.1:0-2770 GCF_001687245.7 Rhagoletis zephyria | reverse complement strand
CCATGTCGCCGATCGCAAGCACTTCAGGCGCTAAATATCTTATGGACCAGCTTTGGTACTCCACACTGAACCGGATGAACTACAGATAGTTGTGAGACGTTGCTCATTAGGAGAACACAACATTGCCCACTTCGCACACCATGCAGCTCCTTGACTGAATATTCTCTGGTCATAGCGAAAAAGAATGAGAGAAAACGAAAAAATTGCCAATAATGATTCGGCTTTGTCAGGTGGAAATTGTATGTAAGTAAACACAGATTTTCCGCGTGCACAGGTTTTCCGGCTTCGTCGGAGTAAACAGCAGAAGTAAAATTTGTTTGGCTTGTGCAAGTTTTCGCTTCTCATAGGTTACGGTTCTGATAAGCTTCATTGTACTACATACATTTTGCTAGATTTAGAGAAAAAAGTCACAGTTTTTAAAATCTTTACTTTTACTTTAGCAGAAGTAATTTATTTTCATTTCATAATGTGTAGATGCATTTGATCACAACATAAAGCTTTTAAACCCTGACATGTGTTTTTTGTCCAAAGGATTACGACAGTGTTTTCCATTCTTATAAATGTAGAGATGTATGTACATTAGGGTGCATCACTCTCCATAAAACCAAAATCGGTACTGTTTATCCATCGGAAACATAAAACTTATTATGTTTTAAACTTTGAAAATACTTCCAAAAATTCATATTCATAAAAAAAAAAAAATTATCTTTAAAGAGCTTTATAAATTGACGTTTATACATATATATTTTTAAATTTATAAACCTTTTTTAAAGCAACTTTATTTTTTATGTATAATGTCGTTAGTCTTTATAAATATAGTTAGTTTTAAAAAATGTTTTTTCTAAAAAATCATCGGGGATGATAGAAGAGTTTGAGCTTAGAAGGTCTACATAAAAATGTTGAATTTTTTTTTATTTTTATTGGAGGTATTTTCTAATCGGTCTTGCTCATGTAGATTTTAATATTTTTCCGAAATATTTTTACGGAGGTCTTAAAATATAATAAACTCGTTTCGAAGTGGCTAAATAAATAAATAAATAAGTACTGTTGATTTTTACACTGTGAAACAATTTCTGAATAAAGTGTAAAATTTTGATTAAAATTTTAAAATTTTTTTAATTGTTACAAATTTAGAAACTTTGAGTTTTAGGGATTTTGTTGTAGTATGAACTATATTTTTATTAAAAATTCATTATAAATGCTGCTTTAAATTATATTACTTACTTATAATGATTACCACCCATGATTACAACTTTTAACCTGAGAGTGCTGAAGTATTGTACCAAAGGTAGGCAACCGAGCAGAAAAGCAGAACAGCTCATGAATTCTTGGGAATCTCTCAACTTGAACGGATAATAAAAAGACGTGTGTAAAATATGTACCTTTACATTCACATGCCACAACTGCTAGCTTTATCCACTTTGTTATTGTCATCATCGTCATCTCAATGCCTCCAGGGTCAGTTTACATATTTACCTACGCAATAAGTGAATGCGGCATAAAATATCCCACAGTGAAGGCGATCGCACTGGACTACATACATACCTATCGTACACCGGCATTTACAACACATGACGTAGTGTCACCCAATCTATTGTTAATGTGAGCATGACATCAATTTTAAATACTAGCATCATCTCCACCGCATTCTACGTGCTGCGTTGCGTCTGCTGTTTGCTGTCAGGCGGAAGATTGAGGTGTAAAATTGCATTTTCGCAACGATGGCACCTGCGCTGACGAAAGTGCTTTTAAATCAGTATATAGTACAAAAAAAGCTTCACAAAATACAGGAGACAAGAATATGCGTGCATGTACGAGGTATGTTTCCAAAGTTTTGGGAATTGTGCTATATGTAATTAAATTACGCAGAACTTACANGCTTCACAAAATACAGGAGACAAGAATATGCGTGCATGTACGAGGTATGTTTGCAAAGTTTTGGGAATTGTGCTATATGTAATTAAATTACGCAGAACTTACAGGCAATTTTATTGGTGCCAGACAAGTCTTGACAAGTTTATCCAACTATCTAGTGCAATATTGTTCAGTCTGTGTTAGGTGTTCGACTGATATAGACGCGTTTTTATAACAGTGTTTTTGTAACCATGGAAGACGCAGCAAAATCTCAAAGAGAAATCTTTCCTTTTTTTTGTGGAAAGGTGTGAAAACATCACAAATTATTCAGCGGGCCACTGCGACAGGCACCTGTCAAAAACGGCCTGGAAAGTTGTATAAGCGTCCGTTATTGCAACGGTAGGAATTGCTTCCACACCCACCTTATTCCCCCCGGATCTTGCACCCAGTGATTATCGGCTGTTCCCAGATTTGAAAACCCCCTAACGGGGTGTTCGATTTGAAAGTTTAACTGACGTAACACGTGCCATAAATAGGTGGATTGGGGAGACATCGAGGACGGCTTAAAAAAAATGAGTTTATCCTTGGGATAAATGTATTCAATTATATGGAGATTATGTTGAAAAACTACATTGCAATATTAACGAAAATTAACAAAATAATGAAAATTTTAACCAAATTCCCAGAACCTTGGAAACTCCCTCGTACATTTGTAGTCGAAATATTTTAAGTTGCGTAGGTATGAAATATTTTACATTGGAATTGATATGTATGTATGTATGCATGTATAGTATGAACATACCCTGCAGGGAAAGCTACTAGTTTTGAACAAGAATACAACTATGTAGTTAGTGCTTAAGCCCTGCTGCGGTTGGTATTTTTGAAATGCAATATTTTTTATTGTATTGTAAAAATA
>NW_016197898.1:0-2770 GCF_001687245.7 Rhagoletis zephyria | reverse complement strand
GGGGGGGGGGGATATGATGTGAAATTTTGCATTTATGACTTTTGCTTTTCCCTCTCTAAGCCCAACCGGTTTTTTATCAACTATCACCAAGAATTTTTTTCCACCTGCCTCCATATATTCGAAACACTGTGCGGTGTGTACATTTGGACTGGTAAGAATCTAGTTAAATATTACCATACTGATTTGATTCTCTAGTTTGGGGTTTTCATGCCGTGCAGTAGCCCAACGCAACAACGATAACGATACCAAGGCCCCTCGTTAGCAAATCAACAAATGCACAAGCAATTTCGCTCGAAATTTTCCGCTTAATTGTGGTAATCATTGTGGCAGCCGTAGCTAATGCGAAAATCAACAACAAAACTTCATATAGTGTTTATATTAGTTAAAATGTGTCTGTGCATATACTCGTGGACGACCTTTACTTTGTATTTGCGTCTATATTTATTTTCTTTCTGATGCCAGTTGCCAGTTGCTCATTGAGGCACACACATTTTCAATTTATTTACTAACTAGCTGCGCAATCGCTCTGCGGTTAAACTTGTTAAAGGTATTTGCCATAGTTTACGCATCCCTTTTTGTTTCTTCCAAAGTTGCTTTGTTTTTTTAAATGCTCGAATTTTCAATTTCATAGCGATCAAATAAAAAGGCGCTCCTCAAATGGTTGCCACAAATATTTGCAATTACTGCTGCACTACGCTGTTTGCAATTTTTCTACTCAATCACTTGTTTTTCCCTTTTTTGTGGTGGTGAATTTAATTTATTTTCAGATAATTTCCTAGCAAAAAAAAAACAAAATACAAATACGATTTTTTATTTAGAAAGGAAAATATAAAAAAGCAATTATGCAATTAAAGCTATAGTGAAAATGAGAGTAGTTGTCTGGCAAATAGCCAATTGAAATTTTGTGAGATTTCGAGTAGTGCATTGGAGGCAATTAAATTGTGGTAAAATAATTGAAAGCTATGTAACTCAACTCACTAAAAATATATTACGAATATTCGTACGCAAAATGTATGTATGAGTACGGAAGCGTTTTAGGTGACCTATTAAAATGATTAAATTGGAAAATCGACAAAAAGTACTGACGACCTGAATCAATGTTATATTGTTTTTTTTAAATATGTGGAATTTTAAAGCAAAAACTTTAGCCTTATCTATAGATTTATTTTGTAGTGTAAGGGTAAGTGTCCAACGCCCTCTGAGCTGACCCAATACCCATCTGTCCAGGAGTAAACCACACGAGGTCAGGGGCGCACCCAGACTTCAACTGCCCGGGAGCAGTTCTTCAAGCACCTGTCTTGCCAGCTTATCGGCCATGCAGTTTCCAGCATAGTAATCCGATGCGGTCGAGCAATCTCTCACCATTCTCGAACGCACCATCAGAGAGCCAAGAGCCGTGATCGCTGCTTGAATGTCGGAATAAATATTCACCTACTTGAAAAGCGTTACACTAGTTAGCAACTAATCGGAAGCCTTCGGTATTGCGGCTACCTCTGCCTGGAAAACACTACAGTGATCCGGGTTGTTCGCAGAACACATCTTCAACTACCTTCCCATTGCGCTGAAATTCATCCGTAAATACATTTACTAGTCCTCGATTTTAGATTCTGCACCCCTCACAGTCCTCCCTAGCTGGGATATGGGTGATGAAAGATCTCTACGGACCTAAACTCGGCGTGCAGTGCTATACTCGAGTTGGCAGGAACTTGAAGCTTCTTAGCCATAGCCGGAAGCGAACTTAAGACCTAACCAACCCACTTAGGTGTTTCGAAGTGCCCACTGATTCAAATTAGGACTGCTCTTGCACTCCTTCCGGCTGTTCCAGCAGACTAACACCCCAAAAACTAAAATTGGCTTGATTATAGTTTCATAAGGCCAATGAACGAATTTTGGTAAGAGGCCCCAGCACTTTCCAGTGGCCCCCTGTAGAATTACAAGGCTACTGTTGCCTTCTTGACCCTTTCCTCCACGTGGGATTTCAGGAATGCCTGGACAACATCTCAAATTATTCTGTTTTGGTTTTCTTTACTCAAAATCTCAATTCTTTTCTTTTCGTTTGGTATAGATATGAGAAGTATTGGTTGGTCTAAGCGATAGCCAGCAATTGGGTTTAATTGATTTGCAACATGCGGCAACAACTCATTACTGTAAAAGCGACGATAAAATAGAACTTACCGCTAATGCCTTGATTGGAGTACAAACGAGCACTCAATTTAATTGATTCAATGACAAATTGTTTGATTAACACAAACCACACATCATCTATTTTTCTACTCGCATAAGATAAGTAGGTATATGTGTATGTGCTAAATTTTAATGCATTCGCTTTCAAGTCGTGGTGCTAAATATATTAAATACTCGAAATTTATGAGCACACAAAATAAATTCATAAAAGCAAATAATACATAAATCATGATCTAAATCACATTTGCTTTGATTTTAATAAAAAATGTAGTAACGTCTTCGGTTTTGTGTAAAGTAATACATCTCAATGAACACCCGCAGGCTCTCGAGTAATTGTTTGTTGTGGGTGACTTGGATTCACACCTCTCGGCCATATCTCTTGCAGCTTCCATTATTTCGTTTCTACGTTATTTGCTGTGGTTGTCAAAATTAATAAATTCAAGATTTAAAAGAAGCTACAAAGCCGTATGCTTTCTCTAAAGTCATATCAAGATATCTCTTACAAGTATTTAGTCAATTTGATAATTTGATAATACGTCACTACGTATGCTTGTCTGTGTAAAAAATCACTCTGTAATCTATACAA
>NW_016197897.1:0-2770 GCF_001687245.7 Rhagoletis zephyria | reverse complement strand
AATGATAAATGTTAGCTGTTTGATGGAACTGATAACTGAAAATTATATAAAGGGGATAATAATGTAATAATTAACAAACATAAAAGCTTCAAAGCTGTGCTATATAAACATGAGTTTTGTTTAACACAAGTCTTATGCCCTGGGAAAAGTAAAAAAATCAAATAAATGCATTTTGTTTTCATATCCTTTTTTTAACTGTAACATGAAATGCGAACTTTTCTCCACATTGAATAGCCTATTGATCGAATTTCCTTGTCTGATCAAATCTATTTTTATTAATTATTAAAAGTAGTTATGTACTAACTTTTCAAAACAAAAAACAAAATTATAAAAATAAAATTGTCTACCTTATAGTAACCGTACTCCATAACTGACTACCATAGCGAGAAGCATACATTATATGTACATATTAAGACTACTTAGGTGCAGTTGGAAAATTTTGTATAGCGCATGATGAATTTGGTGAAACTCTTACGTTTTCAATGGCACCAAGAATTAAATTAGTCGTAAACAGAATAACTATGGAGCTCATCGCAAACGTAATAAAGATAAAGCGTGTGAACTTGCTACTTTTTTACATTTCATCAAAAGTTTTAAAACTATTCGACTATTCCGTTAACCGACTAGTGGAGTCACAGTCAGCACAGCCGGTTGATGATAACCATTAGAATATTCGGCAGGGTCTGACTCCTCGACTAGTCGCTTTGCATGTACTATGTACTACGTTAGCCCTTACATCGCTTTGCAACAATTATTCGACTATTGCAACAATTAAATCCTATTAATCGAAATGTTGTTCTTTCATATGGGAATCTGAATAATGAAGATTTGTCCGCAGTTCTCAAGAACGGAGTTATTGCGGTTGGGCAAACACTTCGTTCCTAGTAGTTCTTGACATAGGTGAGCTAAAAAATTTGACTTTTTTTTTTGCAAAATTTTAAATTACCTTGCATGTATTATTTAGCTTAGCTTAGAGTGAAAAGTTACCAAGTCCAATTTTCTAAATTTTACAGCAGAGGAAGAAAGCTTTTTATAGCCTTTTTCTTCAAGTATTTCGCAAAAATTTGAACACAACATTTTGGCTGTTTAAAGCAAAGCAAAGATTTCGTATTATCCGGATTTTCGGAGCTTCTTTTGGACTAAGTAAATTTTTCTTTCATTGAATATAAACAAGAATAAATAAAATAAGTACCTTTATCGTTTTCGAAATAATGCAGAAAAATCTAGCCTCCTGTATCAAAATATGAGTTTCAATAAAAAGTCGACTTAGCAACTTTTCACTCTAAGCTAGCTAGAGTCTAAAATACCTCGTGTACTTCTGCGATAATTGAAATATTCTTTGAGTGGTAGTAAAATGCACCAGAAATCAAGTCTTAGGCATAAAATATTGTAATGAAAGTATGCCTTCCGGGATAATGGCGGTCATAAAAGCAAAACATATCAAAAAAGGAAACAAGATATTCATAATTAATTTTCAATATAGTCCATAAGTGGTTGTGGTAATTTAAATATGCTAGAGAAATAGACTATATTCCAAAAATTTGGAGCTATAAGCTTAAATAGCAATGCGATTATTGCATAACCGTTCTACTGACTTCAACCGTTACTGTATAGGAATGGACTCGTACTTCCATCTGCTTTTTAACAGTTTCCAAAATGCTCCCTTTTTATCACTCTATTGGCTTTTTAGCAACAACAGATTTTACCCATATATTTATTTAATTTGTATACATTAGTAATGTAGCAAATGTCGTGTTTAGATTTTCATTTCGAGAACTAAAGATGAGAAAAATAATATTTTCAAAGGGTATATAAATGTCGTCTTGGTCGGAGGAGCTCGTAATAGTCGAATAACCCAAAAGTCAAATGGTCGAAATGGTCGAAAATAGTCAAATAGTCGATAGCGTCGACTAATGTCAGCTTCGAATAATTCGATTTACCGAGNATAAATTAAAAATGTTTCAAGAGACTTACCCGACATCCTTGTCGTGGTTAAGGGCTGTTAGGAAGCGAGGTTGCACGTACGTCCAGGCCCCTGAGTTCTTGTGTTCTTCCTGAACCCAGAATAGATCTGCGTTTTTATAAACGTTACTTTGCTCTTTGACTAAGTCGAATGGGAAGGGTGAAATCTATTAAGTAGTAAAAACGAAAAACCGTCAAATCAATAAAGCCTACTCAATCACTGTACAGTTTCCATCGTTTCTAACCTGTTCTACGCGTACGATGGCAATCTCCTTCTCTAATTTCTTGTCTTCACGCGCCTTTAACAGATCGTAAAAAACACGTCCAGTACAGAAGAGCACTTTCTTCACATTGTCTGCATTTTCTGCTGCAGGACCTTCATCAGGAATTACACGTCTGAATTCACTACCTTCGGCCATTTCCTTGAAAGGACTTCTTGCCAATGGGTGGCGGAGCAGGGACTTAGGAGTCATTAAAATCAGAGGCTTACGGAAAGGCATTGCAATCTGCCGACGTAAAATGTGGTAATAATTGGCTGGTGTCGAGCAGTTGGCTACGATCATATTAATATCGTGCAATTGTCGAATAGCGAATTCATCAGATTCGGGAGGGAAATAATCGGGATCATCAGCGCACAGACTCAAGAAGCGTTCTAAACGACCGGATGAGTGTTCTGGACCCATGCCTTCCATGCCATGAGGCAAAAGGCAAACCAATCCCGATTGGCGAACCCATTTGGCTTGGCCGCTCGAGATAAATTGATCAATAATACATTGAGCAGTGTTACAGAAATCTCCGAACTGAGCTT
>NW_016197896.1:0-2770 GCF_001687245.7 Rhagoletis zephyria | reverse complement strand
ACTCCAAATTTGTTAAGGTTTGATATAATTCCGTATATTTGTGTAAATTTACCAATACCACACTTGCATATGTATGTACATTAGGATGGTCCTTAAATGTAGTAATGTAAATGTAATTTTTACATCAGATTTCCTAAGCCTCAACCCCGGAGTCGAAGCTATTATAGTCGAAGATATCACATATACATTTTGGTCCCGATTTGAGATGGTTAAGGCGTGTCGTACTGGGGTCAACGTTAAGATTACCCTATGAAAACATCTTAACCGGTTCCAATCGGTACCAAAATTTATATGTGATATCCTCGACTTTAGTAGTATCGATTTTGAGCATTAAATGAAAAAAAAACATATTTTTAATTTTTTGAGTCCATAGAGGAATCTCAACTCTGCCCCCTGTGCGACACGCCTTAACAATCGGGACCAACATTTTTATGTGATATCTGTGACCGTGGTATTACCGTTTAGCGGGGTGAGACTGAAACAAAATCGTTGATTTGATTTTTTAAGGACCTCCCTAATGTACATTTATACATACATACATTCATCTGCTAGACGCTATTTAATAAAATAATATTTTTAGTGAGGCGAGGAAATATTAGTTTAATAGATGTTTATAAGGAAAGAAACCTAATTACAATAGTTGTGCATAATAACTTTTTCAGTAAAAAAATGGAACTAGCTAGTGCGTAAAAGCAAAATAGAGAAGAGACAACTAGCAGAAAAAGTTATTGAACACAAAACTAGTAAAAACTTGCAAGTGAACCGTTGTTGCACTGCCTTGACACTGCTGCTGAAACATTATGCATTTTATAAATCAGTTTTAAACTCTTTGCTATACGCACAAGCACTTACATAGTCCAGAATATTATTAATATTTTGATTTCCACTAATTTTACGTTTTTGTACGCTTAACCAATTCAACTAATGGCGGCTTTTGACATTTATTCTTGTTCTTCTTCTGCTAGCTACCTTCTGCTTGTACACATTTCACTAGCAAGAATTCGCAGCTCTCCTTTGTTTTTACGCTCTCGAATCAATGCTCTCTTGCAAAATTTTTGGGTTTTTAAATTTGCAGGTTCCAATATAAATTAGTATTGAGTTTTTCTTACTATACACACCTTTTTAATATCATGTAAATTAATCTAGAGTTTTTTATGTTTAAAAAAATGAAATCTAAAGTTAAAAAAAATTTTATTAAAAAAGAGAAAAAAAAAATAAAAAAGAGGACTCGGATCTCTCAAATGGCAGTCTAGTGCTTTGCTAACTAGGCCATTACGACTGCTGGGGCAGCGTGAGCAAAATGACATACATAAATGTCTAGTGTTTCCTTAGCACCAGCTGATTTCGAATCAGAAGAAGAAGAAGTCGATTTCCATTTTCTGACCACCTCGAAAAAGGTGTTTTCTGCCGCTCCCAAACCAGTGTCCGTCGTGGTATGGCTATTGGATGTAAACGACTTTAAGTTCGCAGTGTCTTGTTTGTCTTGTCACACAAAAGTTAGACTAACTTTAAAAAAATTCAAAATGACCTCAACCATTGTATGCACATACAAGCATACATAGGTGACGGTCTGCACAACGAATTTGTATTGACTGGTAAATGTAATTTCATTTATGTGCTTGATATATATATGTAATTGTTATGTTAGACTCTATATCCAATTCAAACACTAATTACAAACTCTGTTAAGTACAAAAGCTTTGACAGAATCAAGAATTTGTTCGAATGACGTCTGTAAATTTTTTCTACTTAGTAAGTAGATATGGATACACAGAAAAAAATACAATATTTTCAAGGTACATCTCGTTAATAATGCGCCCGATATTCATATATCATTACTCATTAACTGGCATTATGCAATTAAACGGAATTATGATTGATCATTGTCAGGCTTAAACTGTTTTAGAAATCAATGAAATCGCTGACAGAGTTTCAAAATTAATTTGGTTTCCACAATCAATTTGGTTTCTATACTCGCACAATAGGAGCTCGATGATCTGCAGCATTGACAAACGCACTTGCCACTTGGCTCAATATACATACATAACTAAGTAAGTAGATTCGTTGCGTCCAATCAACTTTTCAATTTTTTTGTGATTAAATACCCCTTCAAGGTTCCAACAGTAGAGCAGAGCAAAAAATAAATAAAACCAAATGAATTCAAAAAATAATAATAACAAAAAAGAGACCAAATTTTAATTAAGATATTAGTATGCGCTTAGGGCTGATTAACAAGTCGGCACTGAAGTAACTGGAGGCATGACATCTGGTTTGTCAGATAGTCAAATGAAATACTTACACGTGGTTGTTGTTGTTTTTTGATACAAAATAAACTATGACATGATAAATTCACCCGTGTGCTAGCCCCAAATCGATTTTGAATGAGCGAACAAAAAAAAAAAACGCGTTTGAGGTGCGATTGAAATGAAAATAAGATACGGAAATTGCGTGTGACGGAAGACATAAAAAATAGATAGCATGAAACACAAGAAAAAAACTGGACAAATCGCTGCGGTGACATTAGTATGTAGTGAGCTTGACAAGTTCATGGAGATAAGGTAAACAGTATAGAAGTGATACATTTACATACGTAAACAAATTTTTAAGCATAAACTAATAGCAGAGTATAACACAATAAAGTCACGAATGACATAATTCTTACTTTATATGTATGTACATATAACACTGCTGGTAGCAGGAAGTTTTTTTTTTTTAATATAAAGCTTTTATTTTGGCTAAAAGGTGTAGCTGATAATTTACGATCCGTCAC
>NW_016197895.1:0-2770 GCF_001687245.7 Rhagoletis zephyria | reverse complement strand
ATTGAGATTTTGATGCAGTAAGATAGCATAACTGAAAACACATCATTACCAAAAAAGAAAATTACCGTAATGTCGTTTTTACTTGTTGTTATGCATTGGTACGCAAATGTGCTAAGTCCAAAAAAATCAAAAAAATATATATACACGTCTGTCCGTGTACACGATAACTCGAGATATCTCAACGAAATTTGGTATGTAGGTTTCCATTTATCCAAGGTAAATTATTAAAAATGGGCGAATCGGAATGTAACCACGCCCATTTCCGATATAAAGGTATTTCCTAAAGATGCAAAAACTACGATATTTCAGTAAATATTGGATGCAAATTGTTCAAAATTAGTATGTGAAGTAGAATTTTTGTAAAAAATATTATTGTGCAATTTTTGGAAAATGGGCGTGACCCCGCCGACTTATTATGAAATGCTATATCTCAGTAGCCCATTCACCAAACTCGGTACGAGCCTTATTTAGGGTCTAGCTAAGAAATCTGTTGAAAATCTAATTCACTTAAAATCGATGATCGCGATAACCACTGAGCAGAAAATTAGATTATGATACATTTTTGGATAATGGGCATGGCGCCGCCCACTTATGACCACAAATGTGTAACTCGGTAACCGATTTATCAATTTCTACCAAACTCGGTGCACTTAATAAACCTGGTACGGAAAAGCAATTCGTTGAAAATTATTCAAATCGGACCAAAATTACATTCGCTTCCCGTATATCTAACGGTAAATTTCAGAAATACGGATGCTCTGATATTTCAATAACTGAAGACGCTAATTTACTCCAAGTTAATACTTACAACAATCTCTTAACAATAAATAAGACTGCGTGATACCGCCCACTTTATGACTACAAGGTGTATTTCGGTAGCCACTTTAGCGATTTCTACTAAACGTGGTTCAATTATTTCATTGAGTTTAACTCAGGATATTATCGAAAACGTTTGAAATCGGGAAAAAGCCCCTGCTTACGACAGTATTTGATACCTACGCCGGGTAGATAAAGTTCGGTTTCGCCCAAACTTATACCTCTTTACTTGCTTTTAATTATTTTCTTTTATAAATGGTACATAAATTCACGACTTAAAATAGTTATTTTTGTTAATAGAAATGAAATAAAACTGTATTAGGTTATAAATCATTTTAAAACAATAAAATATATTTAAAATAAACAATTAAATCTTTTAACAATAAAAAATAATAGAAAAAAGGTTGGTAGAAAATGTGCTAAGTCCACATTAAAAGAATATAATCTTAAAGAGAAAATGTGGTAGGTCCTAAAAGAGCCTATAAGTCTGCAACAGCTTTATTTTGAAATTGGCCGATTATTGGTACTAAAACAAGACGAACTAAGGAATAAAACTGCATTTACAGATTAGAAAAATATTGACAACAAAAAAAGTTAGACGGTTTTTTGTCCCTCCTGAAAAATAACAAGTAAGAAAGTCTAAGTTCGGGCGGAGCCGAACATTAAATACCCGGCGCAAGTATTAAATATTACATAAAAATTGGACTTAGCACGTTTGCGAACTAAGCCAACGATATGTCACTTGGGGAACTATGAAAAGATGTTTCCTCACTTGCCAGACCGTTTCGATGGTTCTTTCACTTCATTTCATTTCATTTATTAAAGAAACTCATTAGTACAATAAGATCTTAAAGCCCTTTTATAGTACAACAGTAATTGTAAAGCACAAACATAAAGCAACGAATGAAAAACAATAGGTAAAAATAAAAATAAAATAAAAAAAGAATAAAAAATAAGAAATAAAAGAAAAAGAAAAATGCAACTAATCCTAAGACTAAAAACTAACATTATTACTTAAATAAAAACACAACGGCACAAACGTAAACATGTGTAGATACATACATACTAGGGATGTTAATTTTTCGGCTTTTTCCGATCCCGGGATTTTCGGGATGGCGTTGTCACAATCCCGGGATCCCGGGATTAGCCCCGGTATATAGATATTCATTACTTAAATCGAAAAAATTACTTCTATATTGTTTGAGAAACTCTCCTACCATGAAATAATAATAAATAAATGGGTTTGAAACCTACATTTATTTTTATTTTCTCTGACAACGCTATTACTGGCCAAACATGTATGAGTCCGTTTACCAGTACGTTCGGCAATGTGAACTCTGCCACCGCATTAAACCAAGTAATGAGAACACCAAAACACCTCACGGCGAATATAGAGAACCAAAACGACCGGGTAGACAATTATCGATTGACTTCGTCGGTAAGCTGCCCATGCCTACAACGCGTAACCAATGGATCTTCGTAGCCATCGACTGTTACTCGCGATATGTCTGGGTGCAGCCCATGAAAAACGCAAACGCCATATCCGTAGTCAATTATCTTCGACATATATTCACGGTGAATGGCTGCCCCGAACCCATTATATCAGATAATAGTCCTCAATTCATCAGTCAAACTTTCGCTAAGCTTTGCGCCGATTATAATATCAAACACATGAAAACGCCTTTGTACCATCCACAAGCCAATCAGGTAGGGGCGACAAACAAAAGCATTAAACTTGGACTACGTGCTCACATGGCTGATCTTCTTGAACATTCCTCCTGGGAAAACTATCTTTCTCGTGTTATTCATGATAATAACACTTCAGTGCATTCAGCCACGGCCTACACGCCGGTCGTGAATATGTGAAAGNATAACACTTCAGTGCATTCAGCCACGGCCTACACGCCGGTCGTGAATATGTGAAAGATGGAAACGAATATAAATTATTATTGGA
>NW_016197894.1:0-2770 GCF_001687245.7 Rhagoletis zephyria | reverse complement strand
GATGGGTCAGCCAACGTACAGTCTTAGCTGGACACCTAATGATTTTTTATGAAATAAATACTGCTGAAGAATAATTTGAAAACCAATAAGACCAGCAAAATTAGTTTTGATTAGATAGTCTAAGGACTTTTAAATAACCCTCGTATTTTGAAATTTTATATTTTTGCGACTTCATAAAATGTTTGAATATATAAATACTAGTAGCGTTTTGTAGATCTAGGTCTGAGCTTATTCGGCCCCCAATTTCTAAAAGTCGTCTAACATATTTGTTTTCTTGTGTATTTTGGAACAAAATTTGGTCATCCCTCATCCAATTTGAAAACATGTGTGTGGTCACAGTTAAAAGATGGGACTGAAGAACACTTGTAGGATTTCAAATTGGTCGATTTTAGTGTTTCGAATCCCCACGGTGATCGAAATACATGACGATACTTCTTAATGACTTTTGTTTTTGATTGGGTATTAGATTAGAGCACTGCTTCGAGAGACAAACATTTTAAATAAGAAAGACCAATAATAATAACATGATAACATTGCGAAGATAGGAAGGTATGTTTGTAGGCCGAATGCTGTTCGTAGCGCACATTGAGAAACAAGCTTAGTTAAAGAACTAGTTGTTTTAACGCGAACAAGGTTAAGATCCATTACATAAAGATTAGCATAAAATTCTCACGCAGCCATCCGCGGCTCTTAAATGGTTAATTTCAACGTCTTACCAATAGTATTTGACGATCGCATTATTGGTAACGAAGAGGTAGAAAAAGCTTCTAACAAACAGCTTGCAACGAGGCGTCAAACAAGTTCGACACTAAAGGTTGGAAGGGGCTCGTGCTCTGTTGACGTTAAACGTCAAACAACTTTTTTTTTTTCAAAATCTACAACTAGATTAGTATGTAAGCAAAAATATGTACCCATTTACTTTATACATATGTATGTGCAAATATATCTACACCTGAGTAGGCTACAACATCATTTTCGTGAGATTGTTCGGTCATGCCAACGGCAGCAGCAATCAGCTTTCAAGTTGAAGAACAAGCTATGACTGGCAAGCATTCGACAGTTGTATAAAAACTAAAGAAATCTCGTCGACACTTACATAGGCCCTATCACACATCGTCGCTGAAATACAAAAAGCTGTAACTAACTAAAAAACCAAAATTCGCTTTATGGTTGTTTAAGATGCATTTCAGCGAATTATAAGTTCCCACAACGTTTGAGAAATCTCTCTATCTATTTTTGTTCGATCTACTCTGTATTGCGATTCGAAAAGCAAATCATTCAGATTCGAATACTGGGTACTATGAGTTTGTATTCCCAATCCCGAATTCCTCGGACTAGAACTAGTAAAACTGTCAAAAAATAAAAATTCGATCAGAGCGAGAGAGTAACACTGAAAAGTACGGGATCGCTTTCTAGTAAAAAATGTAATTTATGACAACTTCAACATAACTTCCAAATTCTGGTTGTAAATTGATGCTTATTTTGTACGTAAATACTAGGAATTTTAATCCCGAGATCCCGGATTTTTTAGGTGCTGAAAATCCCGAGATTATTTATAATTTGATTTGATCTGATAGCAATAATAGAAACTCCTTTTCTTTTTTAATTAACAATTAATATTTTTTTAAAAATGTCTAGCTCATCATACATATAACACCGTGCGATAGTAAATTGAACACACAGAAATCAATATATTCGCGAAACCATAGGCCAAATATAGTGAAATTGCGTTTTTAGTTTTTCACTCCGACGTCAGAAAATCAAAACTGGCGTAAAACATTCAATGAAATGTGCTTAGAGAAGAAGTATGGTTGTCAAATTAAAGAGGTAATTGTGTAGAATTTAATTAAACAGATTCAATTTTTTGGTGCGCAGGGGCTGGTAAGCATTGAAAATGTCCCTTTAAAATTTTATCCTTGAAATTTTGCAATATTTACTTTTGAAAAAATTGTAAGTTAAGGACTTATATTAACTTGATAGCATCCTCGAATTTCGTCCTTCTATCTTAATCAGCATAAAAAATTATCTAAATATTTGTCCTTGCGAATTCAAAAAATTGATTTTATTTTTTTAATTCTAAAGAAATTTCCTTTTGCATTTGGTACCCATATTTTTATTCTACATCGCATTGAATTTTTTAAATAGTTTTTGGAATTAATCATATCTTTGAAATAACAAAGTCTTATAAAATAAATCCTGACGTCAGAGAGAAAAAATAAAAACGCCACTTTAAATAAAAAAGTAGGTTTCGAACCCATTTATTTGTTATTTGTTTTATGAGAGGAGGACTAATCCCGGGATCCCGGGATTGTTGTAACGACATATCGACATATATCCGGGATCATAAAAAGCGAAAAACTTAACATCTCTATTAAGCACACTTAGCTCACACATGTAAATAACCAAAAACACTTTCAAATTCATTAGAATTCACTTAAACAAGTAATTAAATACTTTTCGACATGCATTAACAGAGTGCACTTTTCTTTTGTTTACAATTTGGTTGTCAAACACATTACAGCTGATTGTTTGACACACTTTGCCAGAATTTACGGCCAAAAAAATCTTCGGATTAAAACTGGTAACTTCTGACAGAGAGAGTGCCTTATTTACGCTATTACCGAGTATGGGATCCATTTCCTGTAAAATCTGACTAATTGCAACTTCTGCTTCCTTTGCTGTTGCCAAAACGCTAACTCTGATTTTAATTTAAATTTTTGTCGTTGTTCATTCCCAACCAAAACCTCACCTCTATGAGACAGCTAGTAAG
>NW_016197892.1:1856-2770 GCF_001687245.7 Rhagoletis zephyria | reverse complement strand
GTCGATGTCATCGGCATAAGCCAGCAATTGCACGGTCTTGTAGTAAATTATTCCTGAGCGGCTCAGTTCTGCGGCTCTTATTATCTTCTCCAACATCAGATTAAAGAAGTCACATGAAAGGGAGTCGCCCTGTCTGAAACCCCGTTTTGTGGCGAACGGCTCGGAGAGGTCTTTCCCAATTCTGACGGAGCTGGTGGTATTGTTCAACGTTATTTTGCACTGCCGTATGAGTTTTGAGGGAATGCCAAACTCAGACATAGCGGGGTATAAGCAACTCCTTTTAGTGCTGTCGAAAGCGGCTTTAAAGTCGACAAATAGGTGGTGAGTGTCGATCCTTTTCTCGCGGGTCTTTTCCAAGATTTGGCGTATTGTGAATACCTGGTCTATGGTGGATTTGCCAGGTCTAAAGCCACACTGATAAGGCCCAATCAGTTCATTGACGGTGGGCTTCAGTCTTTCACACAATACGCTCGATAAGACCTTGTAACCTATGCTTAGAAGGCTGATCCCGCGGTAGTTGGCGCGAATGGCGGGGTCACCTTTCTTGTGGATTGGGCAGAGCACACTTAAATTCCAGTCGTCGGGCATGCGTTCATCTGACCATATTCTGCACAAGAGTTGATGCATGCACCTTATCAACTCCTCGCCGCCGTACTTGAATAGCTCAGCTGGCAGGCTGTCAGCTCCAGCGGCTTTGTTGTTTTTCAGCCGCGTTATTGCTATACGTACCTCGTCATAGTCAGGCGGTGGAACGTCGACTCCGTCATCATCGACCGCGGGCTCGGGTTCTTCTTCTCCAAAACTTTCCGTGCTGTTAATATTTAGTAGGGCGGAAAAGTGTTCCCTACATAATTTAAGTACGCTCTGGACATCAGTTACTATGTCGCCGTTATTGTTCTTACAGGAATATGCTC
>NW_016197892.1:0-1361 GCF_001687245.7 Rhagoletis zephyria | reverse complement strand
CTCTGGTAAAATTTTCGGGCATTCTTCCTGTCGGCCAGCATTTCGAGCTCTTCGTACTCACGTATTTCGGCCTCTCTCCTCTTATTGCGGCAAATACGTATCGCTTCCCTCTTCAGATCCCTATAGCGGTCCCACATAGCGCGCGTTGCGCCCGATCGCAGCGTGGCC
Source organism: Rhagoletis zephyria (assembly GCF_001687245.7). NCBI lineage: Eukaryota > Metazoa > Arthropoda > Insecta > Diptera > Tephritidae > Rhagoletis > Rhagoletis zephyria. The sequence continues at coordinate 1,193 of NW_016197892.1, read as the reverse complement.
CTGTAGGCGGCATCCTTTTTCTCTGCAGCTTCCTGACACCCCTCATCGTACTAGTTCTTACGGGCTTGCTGAAATCCGACTACTTTTTCGGCGGCGGTACTTAATGAGCGGAAAATATGGTTCAACTGCTCGCATATGTCGGTTTTTTGAAANGGAAATGTGGTTCCACTGCTCGCATATGTCGGTTTGTTGAAGAGTGCTCTCTGAGAGCAGGTGTGAGAGTCGAGTAGCGAAAGCGCTGGCTGTCTGTTGTGATTGCAGCTTTTCGACGTTAAGCTTTCCTTGCATATTTGGGCGCACATTTTTTGCTGCACAGAGGCGGGTGCGTATCTTAGCTGCAACAAGATAGTGGTCCGAGTCGATGTTTGGGCCTCGGAGTGTGCCTACGTCTAAAACATTGGAAGCGTGCCTTCCATCTATCACAACATGATCGAATTGGTTTTTTGTTTTTCGATCCGGAGACAGCCACGTAGCTTGGTGGATATTTTTATGCTTGAACCTAGTACTGCATACTACCATGTTTCGGGCCCCGGCGAAGTCGATCAGCCTCAATCCGTTGTCGGACGTTTCGTCGTGGAGGCTGAATTTTCCGACGGTGGTTCCAAAGATCCCTTCTTTGCCCACCCTGGCATTGAAGTCGCCAAGCACGATTTTGATATCATGACGGGGGCAGCGCTCGTACGTACGCTCCAAGCGCTCATAGAAGAGATCCTTGGATGTCTCATCCTTCTCTTCCGTCGGGGCATGGCCGCAGATGAGCGAGATGTTGAAGAATCTCTCTTTGATGTGGATTGTGGCTAGACGCTCGTCCACCGGGGTGAACGATAGTACTCGGCGATGGAGTCTCTCTCCAACCACAAATCCAAGTCCGAATTTGCGCTCCCTTACATGGCAGCTGTAGTAGACGTCACAAGGCCCCAGACATTGCTTGACTTGCCCCTTCCAACGCATTTCTTGGATGGCGGTGATGTCAGCTTTTGTTCTTACGAGGTCATCAACCAGCCAGGCAGAGGCACCTTCCCCATTAAGGGTCCGGACATTCCAGGTGCATGCCCTCAAATCGTAGTCCTTTAAACGTTTGCCGTGGTCGTCATCATAAGGGGGGGTCTCATCCGAGGCCTTGCCTTCCTTCTTCACTGGAAGAGGTTTTTACATGGCGGGTCCCAAACCCAGCGCACAACCCATTGCTGGGA
>NW_016197891.1:0-2770 GCF_001687245.7 Rhagoletis zephyria | reverse complement strand
AGGACAGGGGGTTAAAATAAAGGACTGCCCTTTAAAATAAAGGACGGATTGTCACCGTAATTATGCTATGCGTGTATTGTTAAAAAAAGACCCGCCCTAATGTACATAATTCCATATGTTTTGTCCACCACTGTATATTTTTAAACAAACACGTAAATAAAAGAGCTATTTTAATCAAAACAAATAAAAACGATAATAGACTATCATAAAATACAATCTAATTTTTCTCCCTGCTTATACTTAGTTAGCAACAATGGTAAACCTCCGAGTGTATTTCTGCCAAGAGAAAGCTTCTTATAAGAATCCATCAATCCATTTGACTTTGAATCAAGTTTTTTTCAGGCGTGGGATCGATGGGGAATTTTGACATTTCATTCATAATGGTGTTCGAAACACTCGTACCGATTTGGAGCTTTATGCGAACTATTGTGAGCTTACTGTTAGCTCATTCTTTCAATTTAATGAAAAGTTTCTGTATTCCTCTAACATTAGTACATTTTATATTTCGCCTATCTTTCGCTCACTAAAAAACGCATTAAACATTTCAACACTATTTACGTTTGTAGTTAAAAGTTGGAGTAAAAATAAAGACCTGCAAAGGTCTAATTTTAGGAAAACGATAAGAAAAAGCTACACTGCCGGCAAAAAGTATTGGCACAGCAAATTACTCACAATATATGCTTAAATTTTTTCTAATATTTTTCTGCCCATTTTTTATAAAAATATGGTTCATTCTACAACAAAAAACATAAAAATATAATTCTAAACTTTGTGCAAAACTCGCGAAAATTCAGCAAATTTTGAACTTTTAAATCAGCTTTTTTAGAATTGCCCAATCAATTTTATTATAATAAAGCACAAGTTTTAAGTAGCTAAGAATTCCCGTTGATTTTTTGACAAATTTTTTCACGCAGTCTCTTCCATACAAAAAATTTTTTTCGAAATCACTTTATATGGAAAAAATGCAAAACATCATCAACAAAAAAAAATTCTCAAAAATCAATGCGATTTTTGATTAACTCCGAACTTGCAGTTGTTTTACTAAGATTTAATGGGCTGCAAAACTGCATACTCAAAGAATTCCAAAAAATGTGATTAAAAAGTTCAAAATTTGCATGAAAATCGGCGGAAAAATAAAAAAATGTATGCATATATTGTCAAAAATTTACTGTGCCAATACTTTTTGCCGGCAGTGTACATAAAAGCTAAACGGAACTTTTTTCAGCTCAACTCAAATAAAAAATACTAAGTCTAATCGGGAAATAGTTAAAATGGCAACATTTCTGCTAATACAGTTTCTCATATAGCAGGTTGGCCAAAATATTCAGTTAGGTCACGTAAATTAAGTCTGAGCCTTAAGTACTGCTTCAAAGAGCAATTCAACAAAAGAATTACTTAAAAGAACAAAGTAGTTTAAAAATATATTTGTAGGCGATTTGAAATATCGCACGGATTTTGCCAATTGTAAATGTGATTTTGCTACCGTTTAAGGTACCAAAATGTTTCAAATGAATATTTATGGCAAAATAAATGCACAGATGAATAAATGCAATTCTCAAATGTACGAAAGTATAAATGTAAGTTATTCTTTTCTCTTTTAAACCGTGGCTTGCGCGTGCTGAAGTTAGTAGTGCATTGTATTAGTAAGCTTTTTGTAGAGTAAGCGTTTATTTGGCGATAAAGTTAATTGCTCCTTATGGCCAGCATAAATCATTTCGGCCTCTGGATTGCAGTAACAATGCAAGCAACAAATGCCGGTGATACCATTAGCAAGCAATGCCATCAGCTACATAAATTCCAAAAAAAAAATAAAATAAATAAAAAATAAGAATAATAGCAAAGACCGCCAGTTGCAACTGCAACTGCACTTCTTCCAAATTAAATTTTATTACTGAGATTGCGGAAATGACAAAACGAATGACTGGATGCATTTGGAATGGGAAAGGTATATGCATGCAGCTCAAATAAAAATAAAAATAAAATACACAAAGCACCAGCTCAGCAGCAAGCGTTGCTGAATTATCGCGCATTTATGTATTGTGCAGGCGGCACATTTGTGGCATGCAGGCTTCGCTGCGGCCGGCCTGCAGTTGGTGTTTTGTTTGTGCTGTTTTTTTTTGTATTTGTTTTTGGCGCTGCGCATCAAAGCATTGCAATTGAAATTTGCTATTAGACAATCGCTTTGTTATGTTCATACAGCCATGAGCCGCTTATAGTCATGGCGGCGCGCCGCGGCCAATCTATCTAAGCGCATTTGTGGCATTTGAGATATTGGAAGAGCCGCAGAAGGAGCACCACCGAATTGAAGTACGTATGTATGTATGTGGAAAATAAGTTAAATAATGCAACTAAAATTCAATTCAAATCCAGCGCGCGCTCTCCAGCACCCAACCACCAGTCCGCCCAACCACCTGGCCACCTGCTTGAATCAGCATTTCATTTTGGGTTGTCCTCAGTGACGAGGCGCATCATCAGTCATCGCATATGTCTGCCGTTATGGCTGCGCTCATCAATTATCACAAAACGCCATGGCCTTGTTGACTTTGCAGCTCCAAAATAAGCAACAATCACAGCGTTGGGTGTCTATGTACCAGCCCTCAGCCACTCCTGCCATTATGCCATTCGCAATTGTGCGTTGCAATGCAATTGGTATTTTGACATTTTTACAAATGGCCTTACATGACTTCAACATTACTAAATACTACGGGCGCTATCCATGGCTGGGCGCTCGCAAGTCAAACTCATACTTAAATATTCTCAAAAGAGGGTA
>NW_016197889.1:0-2770 GCF_001687245.7 Rhagoletis zephyria | reverse complement strand
AAGAAGGGATCTTCTTCATAAAATGTTTGTTATAAATGTCTTAATTTTATGTCTAAAGTTTTATTCGCAATCTTGGAAAATAAGACATTGTTTCACTGTTAAGACACTTATGATGTGTTTGTGTTTGGATATAGTGCCAACAAACAGAATAAATATTACATGTAGATATTGTCTTCCCAGATAGCGCATATTCAATTCTGCCTAAATTACAAAACATCATTTTTGCCCACTCCCAAAGGTTTAAGGTGAGGGAAAATTGATATTTTCAAGCACTATGTACACATATCACTAGCTTAGAGTGAAAAGTTGCTAAGTCCACTTTTTATGAAAACTCATATTTTGACATAGGAGGCTAGAGAAATTGAATAGGCATCGTTTCGAAAATTATAAAGGTACTTGTTTTATATTTTTCTCTTCATAAGAAATCAAAGGAAAATTTGCTAAGTCCAAAAGAAGCACCACAAATCCGATAAGGCCAAAATAATACGACATCTCTTAATAAATATCAAATCCTTCTGATTCTTATGGAGTTTTGCTTTGCTTTAAACGCACAAAATGTTTGATTCAAAGTCTTGAGAAATAGTTAAAGAAAATGGCTGTAGGAAGATTTTTTCCTCTCCTGTAAAATTTTTGAAATGGGACTTAGCTACTTTTCTTTCTAAGCTAGCGATATGTATTTTTTTAAACAAACTTTTTTGCTGAGAACTTATTTAAATTCCAAAAACCGAATGCCAACTTGAATTAAAGGAACCAACACTGAAGTGAGTCAAAATGAAAATAAAAGAGCACAAATTTTTATGTAAAGCAAAACTCTCTGGGAATCCTACGAGACATCTGCCGGTCATATGACCGGTCATCTAAATGGGAGACCTGCAGTATTTTGGCATCATATTTTACATCAGAATTGAAGGGATTTCTGAAAAATCTGACCAGTTCTTTTGTGTAACTGTGATTTTGCATCCCTTGTCAACATATGGCCTCGGTTGATGTTAACTTAAGGTCGTTGTTTTACTGCCTTAAAATTGAAGGGAAATTTTTACAGCGTTTTTTATGTGTATTGGTTTCTATTTGAGTGTATTGAGAATCGGTCAGTCTGAAAAGGCCTTGTAGGGAAGACAATAGGTTTGTTCGTCGAAAATCCAGCGAGAATTATCACTCAAAATATCAGATAGTAAGAAAAAATGCTCCCAAATTCTCTCTCATGTAGAGAAACTTGCAATTTTCTGTCTGTTTAGTGTCCACGGTTTCATTTCAAACAAAATAAATTTGTATAGAATTTTTAAAATTCTTTCAGAGGGGCAAAAAACAGGATCTACGTGTATATATCTTGTCAGTCCGACTTTCTTCAACATACGATTCAATTTCTTTGTCGGGTTTACTATATCGACTCTGGTTGAGATTGCATTCCGATTAAGAATACATTTTTTTTTGCCGAGTACCTTTCAAATCATTGAAAGTAACTAAATTAATTAAGTAAACAAGTATTAACTTACATTTTTCATTTTAAAATCGCTCCAGTTGGTAAATTTATAAATTTAACGAACTTGTTTATTCAAATTATCGTCGACAAAAAATCCAACCATGTGCCACAATCATATGTTTTTCCCAATTGCAAATTCTTGCAGGCAAAATTTTTTCCGGCTCGAATTTGTAACTTCTCTCCAAGAAATAGTCTTTTCACTCGTGATTTATTTAAATAAAACATGTGAAATTTAGTTGAAACATTTTAGCCGGTTTTATTTGCCAATTTAGCCGGTTCGTCCAAAAAATTCTGGCAACACTACTCGCATATGTCGGTTTGTTGAATAGTGCTCTCTGAGAATAGGTGTGAGAGTCGAGTAGCGAATGCAGTAGCCGCCTGTTGTGACTGCAGCTTTTCGACGTTAAGCTTTCCTTGCATTTTTGGGTGTACATTTTTTTTTGCTGGCTGCAACAAAAAAGTGGTCCGAGTCGATGTTTGGCCCTCGGAGTGTACGTTCGTCTTAAACACTGGAAGCATGCCTTCCGTCTATCACAACATGATCGATTTGGTTTCTCGTATATGGGTTGCTCACGTTGTCCAGAGTGCGTNAAAACACTGGAAGCATGCCTACCGTCTATCACAACATGATCGATTTGGTTTCTCGTATATGGGTTGCTCACGTTGTCCAGAGTGCGTGAGCGAGGACGCAAGAGTCGGTATTTAGTATAGCTGTGAAACTAGATCCATACCCAGAACAACGACTATACCCCATTGCACTCCAACTTCCAATTTTAAATGTACTCAAATAGCTTAAAATTAGCTTTTCATTATTTTCCCGTTATCTGCTCTTTCGTTTTGTTTCTTGATCATTTTACCTTTTTCCTTCAAATGACTTTACCCATCATCATCTTCTTAGCATCTCTTCTTTTTTTATTCCTTTCTCTCTTTAAAGCTAAAGGTAGTTCATATCTATCTTTAATTTCTTTAAGTTCCTTCCTTTCCTCCCGCTTTCTATGTTTGACATTAAAAAAATTGCACTTAAACGTTGGTGTGACGGGGGTGACCGAATATTTTCTATTACTAATTGCTTGGATATTTAAAAGTAGTTCATAAAATTTCACTATATTCACCCTCATTGCAAGAGTCGTGTCGTCTGTAAGTATTTTTTCTAGAGTCGAATCGCATCGAAAATTTCACGTCGTTGCCTAAAATTTCCACTCGACTAGTGTATTAAAACGGAAACACTTGACAGCACTGCGTGTTTTCGACGATTTTCGTCGTTTACTTATTTCAGCACGACAGTAGACA
>NW_016197888.1:0-2770 GCF_001687245.7 Rhagoletis zephyria | reverse complement strand
AAATAGACTCACGCTTAAAAAATAATTTCAAACCGCCAGGCAGAAAAAACTTTCCTTTTATCCTTAATAATTCCAAAATCTAAAATTTGATGGCGATCGGATAAGATTTAGTGGCCGCGCACAACAGGTAAAGTGCGAAAGTGCGTGAAATATAGAAAAAAACTGGTTGCTTTATTCCCAATCCCATGAAATAAAACTTTTCCAATTAGTTTACTATTTACTTTACTGCCTGATTTCCATTGAAATTTGCAAGCTAGAAAGCCATAAAAGTCCAAAATCAGGTTAAAATTCACAAAGTTGCAGAAATAATAATGTGCGACGTCAGGGTTTTTTAAAAGGATTTTCAGAAATATGATTAATCAAAAAAATTATTTAAAACAAGTAAAAAGGACTAAGTTCGGCCGAAGCCAAACATTAAATACCCGGCGCATGTATAAAATATAGTTAAACATATATTTATATATATATATATATGGGATTTGGGAGTGGTTATTGTTCGATTTTAATAACTTTTAACCGGTTGATATGCTTTGTTAGGACCAACAACTGTGCCAACTGTGGACACTTCCTCCAATTATATGTAGCTTAGAAATAAAAGAGACTGAAGCTTTGGCGTGATGCATTTCCGAACACACCCATATTTTTATCGCTAAACGCAAACTTCCACTTCCTTGTGACATAAAAGCAAAATAGTCAATATGCTTATATGTAAATACTTATTTATAAATAAATATATAAATAAATCGATTTTGATGTTGTGCTAAATGTGTACTCCCATTCGTAGGTACATACTACTTATCTATGACAGTATTCTTCTGCGCCCATCTCCGTATATCTGTTTTACTCTCTTCCCGCCACTCGAAATGCCTCGTGGTCACTCGCATGATTGGCTTTTAAGTAAATTTTGTTAAATTTAGTGGTTGCTGGATGGCTGCTGTCGGCTTGTGTTGCTATGCGGTTTTGCAGCGCTCAATGGCACTGACAGCTGTCTATTCGGTGAGATGAATTGAATTGAATTAAGAATGATGATGGTTGTGGCATGAAGGTAGGAAAAGCAGATGCANTATGTCTGAAGCTATAAAGAACATATATGTATGTATACTGAGTTTAGTGCAATACAATTATGTAGCTTTCTTAAACCGCTTTCTGTTTTTAAGATAAGAAAAGATAATTCAAAATTTATTTTCAGAACTTTATTGCACAATCATTGCAATGTGTTCGGCATTTGCATCCAACAGTAGGTAAATTAAAATAGTTTATTTACATTACGTGCTTGGTGTTGGATAGTTGCTTGTACTCAAAGTTGTACACACACACACACATAAATGACATTTGCTGGTACTACTACGGCTGTGTTTGCAAACGTTTTCCTTCGTCGACTTTATGCTTGCTTCTCTGTTGATGCTAAAAATGTGAGAAAGAGCTCACAACAACAACTCATACGATGGTAGATTTATTTGATTTTGCCTTGCGGACATTTTCAAGTTTAGCCTTTTGGCCATTTTGTTCACATAATATTTGAATATCCGATATCGCTTTGAACTTCAATATATTTTCGCCGACGGGGTTTACTTAAGGCAATACTTATTATTGAGCAGATGCAAATTTAAAAAGAAAAAAATATAAAATATTTTATTCGCTATAACTAAAAGTATTCTTTTAAATACCGATTTTTTTGCGGATGTGACAGTATGTAAGTTCCTCAAAGAGTTTTTGGGGAATGATGCTGAAATGACAGTCTTGGCCAGGTATAAATCTATGTTTACGCATCTTTTTTTGTCGAAATTTTTCTCAAATTTGTTTACCCATCTTTTTGCGCCGTCAAAACACTAGCGCGCCTTTATTCGTGTCTAGTGACGATATGTAGTAAATTTTACTTGTAGTCAAATCTTCGGTCGAAACATATGTAGCTTTTATTTTTTCGAACCTTTTTTCTGAAAATTCTTTCCGGGTTTTGAGTAACACTCCTTCTTATTAAATCTAAAGTTATCGCGGCGTTATTTCAATTTTTTATGGAAATATAAAAACTGGATATAATATTATGTGGTCCATAAATTTTTGGTCTGATTAAAAAATGTACGCATTTTTGGTCATTTAAAACCCAGGCATACGTTTTTGGCAATTTGAAAACTAGGACATAAATATTTGGTAGCTTAAGAACTCGACATAAAATTTGGTTCACTTAAAAATTACTCAATTAATTGGTTTTTTAAAAATTTAACATCAATTTTTTGGTAGTATAAAATCTGAGCATAAACTTCACGGTTATTTCGTAATTTTAAAGGTGGACAAAAATATGAGTAGAAAAAGGTATTTAAAGGCAAAAAGTGGCAAAGTAAAAAGTAGTTATTGCACATGCAAATATGAGCCCGCTTGTATATCAGCTTTTTATTTCTCAGTTTTTTATTTCCATTTTTTTACAAATCAATAGTCATTGTCTACTTTTTAACTTCTGAGGGTATATATATTTTGTTTCCTTTTTCAAATATACAAAGTTTTGTCAGTATCCAATTTGTATGCGAAATTTTTAAATAACCAAAAATGTATTTCTCTTTTTTAAATATTAAAGATAAAACTATATCCACTTTTTAAGTGTGGTCAAAATTGTCTAATACATATTTATATAAATATAATTTTTTAATAAGGAAATATTTTATGCAGTTTCGAGATTACCCGAAATTTTATATCCATTTTTTACTAAAAAAAAGTATGTCTTCTTTTACATAAATCTCAAAATATTTATGTCCATTTTTAATTTTAACAAAAAAAA